>NW_026000026.1:9572850-9710220 GCF_001458135.2 Marmota marmota marmota
CACACACACACACACACAGAAACTCGATGGAGAAAGATTTCCTAGAGAAACGGCCTGCCTTTGCTTTTGATCACGCCATTATTTGGGATACCATTAAGAATTTAATCAGCACAGTAATTGGACTTTTTTTCTTGCAATTTCATGCCAATGAACACTGATAAGTCAGCCTCGATGGTTGCACTTCACACTTGAGATTTGAACAGCACTTGAGAAAAGAAGGCTCTGATAAAATCACTGTTACCCCAAGTTCTGAAGGGAGACCAGGCCACCTGACAGCACCCTTTCCCTTGTCTGGAAAGACGATGTAATTCAATAAATATCTCCTAACTGCTTCTTAAAGGTGGGACACTGTGCAGAACAGGACATGCACACAAGCTCCGAGCATTGCTCTTCTGATGCTTCAAGTCCAATGTCAAGACCCCAAACTTCCAAGGTGAAGTGTACTGGGTGATAAAATGTGGGAAGGGACCTAAAGCCAATGAAAGTATTCCAAATGATATAATTAAATACTTATTTAAAGGTTTAAGGTCCTAAGGAAATGATAGTGAATGGAACACACAAGGTCCTCTCTCGTGGGGGTTACTATAGAGTAGGAGAGCAGATAATGGAGAATCGAACAAAAATTGTAAAACATGTCAGATTATTAAATGCTATGCAGGAAAAATGAAGGCAAGTGGGGGCTGCATTGGTGGTGAAGGGGCGTGAACCTTTAGGACGTGGGCTCAGGAAGTCCTCTTGAAGGAAATGCCACTGGAACAGAGAAAGGAGTGGGCTGAATCTGGGGATATGCATCACCGTTATTCTAAGAAGGGGGTCACTGCATCTGAGCGGAGGGTGTGGCTGCAATTAGCTGATTGAGGAGGACTTTGTGAGGATGTGGCCTTGGAAGGGGTGAGTTCTTGGGGAGATAAGGAGGGTCATCCAAGGGACAGGAAGGATGGAAAGTCCACCTGGACACTGAGTCCAGGGACCACCGATAGGCAGACCTTTGAGCAGACATCTTCCTGCAGCCCTGTGATCATTATTGGGGTTCTTTGTTTGTTGTGTGTTTTAAGCTTATCTTATCAAAACGTGAATTTCAGGTAACTGAGAATACAAAGCCTAGTGGCACCAAGCCCATCTTTCCTCAGGGCGGATGTCGGTCTGGGCTGACTGACCAGAGCCCTGCTCTCTCTATTCCATGATCACGATACCACTTTTCAGTATTTTGGTCTATTGTGCATGTTCTAAGGTTGGAAACAGCAGTATTTTTGATAGTTATATAAAAGCACTATCACCACCCCCTTCCACTGTTAAACCAGGCGTCGATGGTCGGTTGCTATTTTGGTTTGCATTTCCTGGTATACTGCGGAGGTTGGGCAGCTTTTAGGGGACGTTTGCCCTTTTCCCAGAGATCCTTAGGGCTTGGGTCCACAACCAGAGTTCCATCATGGAAGGAGCATCCTGGGTTGGTTCCTTCAGAAGGAGAGACATAGGGAAGGGAATACATTAAAACAAAAGAACTGGGCTATGAGAGGTTCCAGAACAATGCCCATCTTTCCCTGGGGCTGAGCCTGACCATCCGCTCCCACCACAGGGCCAGAATATGCCTCTGAGACCTGATTCCTCTCCTTCCAGGACCCTTTCGTCCAGTCCAATCCTTCCTCAGTCCAGTTCCCAGAGACTGGAACTTCAAGGAGGGAAGAACATTAGCTCTGGCCCCTGGCCTTCTCTTCCCCAGAACAGCATCTAAGGACACTGAATAGAAGACAAGGCGGCCCAGCCCACTTGTGGCTCGGACACTAGTATCTCAGGGGCGTGAAGGCCATGCCCAAGCAGTGTCCCTGTCATCCATCCTG
The DNA here is from genome assembly GCF_001458135.2 of Marmota marmota marmota. Lineage (NCBI taxonomy): Eukaryota > Metazoa > Chordata > Mammalia > Rodentia > Sciuridae > Marmota > Marmota marmota. Next base: position 9,574,689 of record NW_026000026.1, read on the forward strand.
GCACTGCAGTCCCCAGCCCTACGTCTTCTTCACGCTCCCTTTCCACCAGCCTGGCCGTTGGCGGCGGCTGAGGCTTTGATTCCTGCAGGAAGAACAGACCACGGCAAGGAGCCCGGTGGGTGTGGGGAGGCAGGGGACGCCCATCTCCCCAGGCAGGCAGCAGGGCTGTGGAAGTGGAAGGAAGGGCAGGTGGCAGCCAGCCTGCAGAAGGCCATAGCTTGGTGGCCTCCCTAGACAAGGCCATTGGTGTCAGACCAAATCAGGACAGCACAGGGCTCTCAAGCACAAGTGTGACCCAGCCTGCTCCTCGCTAGCCACCTGCATATCCCTGGTGTTAACGTCACCCCAGAGAGGGCTGCAGAGCCCCTCACAGTGCACTTGCCCCTGCTTCCCCCGTGTTCACACCTGTCAGCTACACCGAGCCCACAGCATGTCACTCCGATTCGTCACCTGGAGAAGACAGCTCCGACATGTAAGACTGCTTTAATCTTTGCCTATCAATCAATCCTTTCTCCCCTTAATCATTTGGGTCGCTCTTCCCTGAACTCGCTCCACGTGTCTCCCTGTGGCTGGGACAGAGGTGCTTAGAGGTGGGTGGGCAGGCGGTTCTCGCGGGGCCTGGCAACTTGCTCAGCAGCCCGGAGAGTTCTGCGCAGGGCTGTGGTGGGAGCAGAGCTGGGAACAATTCATCTCCAGTTTCCAAAGAGGCCGTTTCTCTTTGTTCTGGAGCAGACCTGTTCGTTATTTAGTGTCTGATTGTCAGGCTGCAGCATTAGAAAGTTTGTGGTCACATTACATATTCCAGAAAGCCACATTGCTAGCGATGTGTAGCTGTATCAAATAGATGAGTGATTGACTGCTGTCATGTCCACCCGGTGAGGATGTGTCCTGCCACTCAGGGAAAAGAGAAGGGAGAGCGTCACCTGCCCAGTTGTCCACCTGCCTGCACTGGGCACAGGGGTGGCCACTGCCAGCCTTTCCACTAGTGCCCTCTGCTGGCCGATGGACCTTTGGAGTCCGCAGAAGGGGCCTCCCCTCACCAGACAGCTCCTGATGGCTCCAGGCAAGTCAGATATCATTGTTCCCATTTTAAAGACAAGAAAACTGAGCCCCAGGGGAAATGAACACATAGCTCACTATCAGTAGGACATAAAGAATGGACAAAGAACAAACAGTGAGGATAACAAATCAACATTGGCACCTCACTTTAGATTTCCCAGGGCCAGGGGCTGACAGGTAATGGCAGTGAGTGGGAAGCCAGATGCTACAGGAGGGGTGGGGAGGGGACTGTGGGACACTCAGGCTCAGGGGACAGGGGCCTCTGTAGTCCTGTCTGTCCTCAACACTGGGCTGGAAGCATCCGTGTCTCTCAGATTACGTCTACACTTACATGTGAAGCAGCTCTGATTTGGAAACAGTGTGTGAGGCAAGCAGTACAAGTCTCAGGCCTCCACCTGGGCCTCCCAACCCCAGCTTGTAACCCCCAGATCATGAAGAGCTCCCCTCCTTATTCTCTTCCACTTAAGTTTCACCAGCCCTCTCCTTTTTAACAATGAGAGAGCTGAGGCTCAGAGGGAGGAGGCTCAGGCAGAGGCTGCACTTCGCAGATGGTCTCAGGTCTGGTTCTTTCAGGACACAGCGGTGTCTTTTATTCTGCATTAAGTGTGTTTCCTTAAGGCCATGTCTGTAGGCTGAGGCCTCTGATCTGTGGTTAGAACACTCACTCTGAGCAGCTTTCAAAGAACAGAGCTGTGTGCGCCCAATCAGCCCATGGTCCCAGCACCCACCCTGATTCAGGTTGAGAGATGGGAAACATAGAGTTGCACCAGGGAAGATCCAAATGTAGAACAGTTGGCAAAGGGGCACTTGAATGTGGCCTGTTGACTTATTTTGTTTGGCCCACATAAAACACTAAGTAAATAACAACAATGAAAACAGCACTGCCAAAGTTGGTGATCAGAAAACTTCACATAAACATCCAGATTCCCATTCTTTTGCAAAATCCCATCTGGGTTCTGCATTTGTGCCAAGCAAGATTAGCCGAGCCCACTCCTTCCCCCAGGTCACGCCCTCCCAGCTCTCCTCAGTGCCCTGCTCTTTTTACTGTCTCCCTTAGGCTCACACGTCACTAGATGTGTATTATTGTGTTTGTGTCATTCTTCCCATAAAGAAAATGAGCTGTCTCCCATAGTGACATCTCTTAAAAGTGAGAAAACAGAGGAACATTCGAAAAAGTGGGAGAGAGCCACTTTCTTCATGGAGGGAAAGAGCGGTCTAATGTATTTATTAAATGATGTAAGGCTACTTTCCCAGGCCCTGTTCTGCACTCCCAACCCCAGCTTAGGGACGACTTCATACAGCCTCATGCACATCAGTCTAGTAGTTCGACTACCCAATGTAGACATAGACCAGTAAATTGAATCAGTTAACTCAAGACAAATCTGGGTAAATGAGCTGTGGCTTGCCAAGCCAGAGTCCATGGTAGGAAGGTAACTATTTTCAACAAGGAAGATTTTTCTGAGACTCTCCCTTTAAGCCCTTTTCTCAGTCTTCCAATAGAAAGCCAATCTCTCATTTCTCCATTGGCCCAAGACTTCCAGGTAAATACAAAGTCCATTTAAAATGCCATGAATTCACCCATAAAAGCGGTTGTCCTCATCCATCCATTTCTACGTCCCTCCCTCTGGCTTTTTATAAACACAAGAACAATCTCAGACAGTTTAGCCAGGAACCAGAAATAAAACTCATGGAGCTTAATATCCCCAAACAGACGGCAAGAGTCGTTGATGCCTTTTTCTCCTGTAGTTATGAAGGACCGAAAGCACATTGCTCACCCCATTGCTACTCACTCTGCGGTAGATGTGCAGCTACACCAGGGTCAGGAACACAACCGCCAGTGGTCAGATCACCGAAATGGACCAGCTCATGTGGCTGGCAGTCTGTGATTGTTACCTTATTTGAAGGGACTAGAATCCTAGAAGTTGAACCCTGAAGGGGCCTTTATCCATTATCTGGTCATGGGCCACAAGCTCAAAGGCTTACCAGGATGAGTACCCATGTGGGTGAAGCAAGCCTAGGAAAGACTCACCATGGTCCAGGAAGGAAGCCACAGTCTGCACCAACCAGGGACGTACTCAGATGACACATGTCCACTGCTATCAGATCTACAGATTGTCCAAGGAAGACCGAAAATCTGACCTTTTGTGACATCTTCTGATTTCCCAATGCCAACAACTAATTTTGTATTTTATTTTTAAATATCCTGAGCCAAATTAAATATGTATGCAGATCGTGACTTGGCCCAAGGTTAACAGTTAGACTCCTTTGAGCTAATGTCTTCTCATTTTTGACAAAGGGAGCTAGGATCCATCGAGGGCAGCTCAGAGGACAGGGACAAAGCGGGCATTCACACCTGTGGCTTAGAAAGCCTAGAGGAGGCCTGGCTGAAACAGGAAATCCATGTCCCTCGGGCTGATCAACAGTGAGGTGGCTCGGCCTTCTCCCCTGCAGGTAGGACGTCTCGTTTTCAGTAGAAACCCCTCTTATCCCCTCAACCAGAGGAACCCCCCATAGCTAATTTTCCTTTAAAAAGGCAGATTTTAAGCTTTCTTACTTTTCTTGGAGGAAAGTCTTTGGGGTAATGAAAGTCAGAGCAAATAACTATCAAGAACAAAATGAAAAACAGGGGAGCAAGTTAAGTGCACACATGTCCATGTACCTACACACACACACACATGTGCTCAAAGATGGCGGCTGATGAGTTTGCATGATACCTGTGGGAGATTAGACTCACATCTATTCCGAGCTCTCTGGTGAGAAAATTCCTCTACAAGGCCACTATTTTTAAAGGGCAGATTGGGTTTCTTTCTTCCCCATCAGGGTTGGCCCATGGACCAACCTGGTTTTACAATTAAATTTTATTGGAACTCAGCCGTGCCCATTCATTCCTGTGTCACCCAGGGCTGCTGTCGAGCCAGGACAGCAAAGCAGAGTAGTTGTGACAGAGTCCACGTGACCCGCCAAGTCTACAGCATTTCCTGTGTGTTCCATTACAGGAAAAGCTTGCCAGCCACAGCCAGATGTCGTAGGCCAGTACACCCTGGTATATTGTAGGGCACAATTAGTTTTGTGAATGAGGGCTGGGAAAATAACATTGGGTACCAGGAATCAAAATATTGAATGATTACAGAAAAAAAAAAATGTAAATACAGCCAGCCAGGAGAAAACTGGTGACTTGGAGTGTTCTTTCTCCACCTGGAGGTGACCGCATGTGCCAGGTCCCTGGGACAGCCACCTGGCAGGAACACACGTCCAGTGTTACCAAGTCCTCAGGCTTATGAACATCCACAACTCTGGATTTCCATGTGAACTCTCCATTGTTTCAGGGTTGGTGACTACTTTTACTAATAAATACTCCCTAGGTACCTAATAGGGCCACCTACTTGTAACACCCATTGGGGTCAGCAGGAATGGTTCTTACCTTTCTCATTTCTGACCAGACTCCATGCAGAAAAATGGACTGAGGGAACAAAGATTTTGTGTCACAGTAGTCCTACGGAATCTGGTGGCCAAAGCCTTATTACCAGGTCTGTTCCAAATGCCAGCACCTTCTGTGTTTGCCTTCAAACAACGCCAAACACCTAAATCACCGAAGTGAACACAGATAGAAAGAGACAGAAAGGTTAAAAGTATACTCATAATCACTTGCTTTTTCTCCCCTCCTAAACGTGTTTGAGAGCAATATTGTTTCGTAAAAACAATATGACCCCATTTCTAAAGCAATATTCATGCTAAGCCAGTCAGCTGTTAAATATACCCAGCAGTTTGCATTATGATGAAGCTAAGCCAGAATTTCAATTATTTTCTGGACACATTTAAAATTATAATACTTTACTGGGTTAGTGTTATAGTTCATCCAAATTACTCACAAACTATCATATCAATCTCTTGCAACTGCTAATGCCTTACAGATGCGTGAAGTTGGGCGAAATAAGAGACTGGCCAGGGTGATGACCTTCACACTGGCATTGTGTTTTAAGGCATACATGCCCCTAAGCACGTGGTTGGCTTATGGTCAAAACTTGTTTTTGTGGCCCGTAATATTTAGGCAAAAAGAAATAAGAGGAAATGGACCATCTTTTTCCAGTTTCTAGGAAAATACTTGGTTCTGTGCAAAATTTTCCCACAGTCCACCCACCCTCTCTTCTTGGAAACTGTCCCTTTCCTGCCAAATGACTTGTTAGAAGCCAGCGTCCGAGTACCCCAGAGGTAGCACTGCTATTTTTTCCTCCATCCTTAACACTGCTCCAGCAACCTTTGAAAACCTCAGCGTTCTTGCCTCCCCAGGACACTGGGCCTTCACGGGCGCACCTTGTTCCAGACCAGTAGTGCAGGCTACATTCATCCAGGGCAGGTGCAGTTAACCAGCAAAGATTTATGAATGTCGCCACCACCAGCCACCGCGTGAAACCTGGGTCTTCCTGAAGAAGGCTTGCCACTTGCAGCCACCGTAATCAACCGGGCCTTCTCATGCCCTTTGCACAGGGTGGAATATCCCAGGCAAAAGTGCCTCAGTTCATTGACGACCACCTATCCGGAGGCTCTGTCAGTAGGCCCTGTGTTCTGAGGGCCCTAGTGTCACTTAAAAAGCAGGAGCCGTGGTGGGGCCTGTTCTGAGCTCACCTTAAATGCTGCCCATGCTCTGAGCTCAGCCAATGTCTGCAATCCACACAGGTGTCCCAAGAGCTAGTGCGAGACTTAACAAACTTACAGAACAAGGTCCAGCCGATCAAATAAGTCCATCAGAAGCCTATTTAAAAAGATTTCTCACCTATTCAGGTTGTCTTTGCATTGACAAAATGAAGTATAGGAAAACAAGAAATTTATCTTTTTCTAACGTTTTACCTTTAATATCTTGAGTTACACTGTGCCGCAAATAAGCCGCTTGGCACCTGTGGCCATTTAAATATAAATTTGAATCAATTAAAATGAAATAAAGTGAAAAACTCTGTCTTTATTCTAACAAGCCACACTTTCAGGGCTTAGCGGCAGTTCCTGGGTTGGGCAGTTCAGATATTTAACCTTTCCATCGCCGCAAAAATTTCCATTGGGAAGTGCTGATCCAGAGATCTTTGTTATTCAAAAGCATCTTGTGACCTCCTGGTCTGACTGTCCACCTGGCCACCAGCCAGCATCCCAGCCATGGCAGGACTTCCTGGAGTGTGACATGGTCCCACTGGTAGCACTCAAGTTCATTTTAACATGAATATTTGGTCTTTTTCTTAACATCTTCAGAGTAAATTAAAAATATATATGATAAGAATTAGGCTAAATGAGGAAAGCCTATCTCAAACATTTACATGCTCATAAGGTTATCCATTCCATTTTAGGTGACTTTCTTGTAATGACACAATTATAGGAGTGGGAGATACATAAGGAATGACCAGGAGGTGGAAGGAAGCAGGTGGCGGTGATGACAGAAGGTGGCCCCAGGCCTTGGGGATAGGATTGTTCTCTATTTTGGCTATAGTGCGAGCCACTACAAGTCTACCTATGTGATAAAACTATGTAGAACTGGATACACACACCTGAGTGTGGGTAATGCTGGCGAGATCTGGGCAGCTCGACAGATCGTGTCAAGTCCACGTCCTGGTGTGGTGCTGTCCTCTGGTTACACAGAATGCCATCCTTGGGGGAAACTGAGTGAAGGGTGCACAGGTTCTCTGTACTGTTCCTTAAACTGCATGTGAATCTACAATTATCTCAAAAGAAAAAAAGTTTAAAAATACATATGACAAGCACATCAAATCCAAAGTGTTTTGGATGTAATTTCTTAGGATAAAGTTGAAGGAACAAATGCCATGCTAATCCATTATTCAAAGGAAAAAATGTTAGCAGAGAATAGCAAAGGGGATGTGAATATGAAAGTAAATTATGGAGTGGTACGTGAAAGGCTGAACTTGGGGGAATTCTATCACTGTCTTTAGGAAACAGGGCCTGGAGTGAGACAAAACCGGGATCCAATCAGCTGTGGAATCTCGGGCAAGTTACTTCTCTGGTCCTCAGTCTTCCTATCCACAAATTGGAAACAATAACAGACTGTTTTCATGCTGTTGTTTTGAAGCTATGATGTGAGAAGTGATGTAAACTTACCAATGCCTTTTCCAGTTCATATTAATAACTTAAGAGATGGTGCTATCACCATTTCTTTCTATCACGTGCACCTTGTTCCATAAAAAATTGGACACGATGAATTAATCACATGATTGCTTCAACAAGCGTCATCCAACTGTTTATATGAAGGGCAAAGAGTAAAAATTTCTGGCTTTAGAAGCAATTCAGCTTCTGTAGCAACTATTCACTTCTGCCCATATAGCACCAAAGTGGCCTTTGGCAAGGGAATAGGTATGGCGACGTTCTAATACAGTTACTGACAAGATAGGCAGAGGGTCAGATTTGGTCATTTTGGCCATACATGGCCAATCCCTGGATTAAATTAATTTCTTCTGTTGACCTTTGGAAGTGGAGAGACACTGAAGGGAGACACAGTAGACCTTTTCCTCCTTCTCCCTTTCTGCCTGCATCCTCCAAGCTTAGGGACCATTCTGGTGTGAGGCCAACCAGAGGCCAAGTCAAAATGCACTTGCTCATGGTCCCACACCATGTACCATCACAGATCCCCTGGGTCATGTACACAGTAGGCGCTCAATAAATACGGAGTGATGGATTGACCCATTAACAAAGACAGCTGACTCCTGTCACAGGTTAACAGAAACTAGATGGCCAGTGCTCCCTGGGTGACCTCGCCCTGAGTGCTGGAAGAGAGAGAAACTGAGATCCAACCAGCCCTCGCGCTGATTTAATACCACAGAGATGGCACAGCGTTTTATGAGATATTATGTCACTTAATCACTCAAATCTTCACAACACTACTATGGCAACATTTGGTAACTTGGTTTTATGGCTAACAAAACAGAAACTCAGGGAAACCAAACGGTTCTTCTAAGACTGCATATTAACTGGCAGGACTGAGACGCCAATCCTGTTGTTCCTGACACAGGTCTCTTTCTTTGATGTTATAAAAGCTGAACAAATGGAAAAGTGACCAGCTGCAACTCCAATAATACTGAAACTCTAAATAGTAAAAGAGGAAGAGGGGATAGGTTTCAATACACTCATTTTTTTTATTATTTGGAATTTTAGTGAAAATCTCATTAGAGCAATATTTACATCAAAGAATAGGAAATGCCCTAAAATTATAACATGTAATAAAGAATAAAAAAATTTGTGCATGTTTTTGATAAAGTGTGTGTATACACACATATAACCTTAAAAGGGTGCAAACCTGGAGTTTCAAATAGATGGCTCCCAAGCCTAATGCCCTAACTTCCTTTGGTGGCCTGCAAAGTTCATATGTTTGAAAGTGTTGCCTTGAGACAGTGCCAGCATTTTGTAGTTTATTACAGTCCCCATTACTCCTTAGGCGCTTTCCAATTCTTCCCACAAGATTCAAGCAACCTGGAAGCTTTTCCTAGAACTGGTAGTGACTGTCCCCTGCTGATGCAGTAGCAACTGGCAGGTGGGATCCTCCCCCACCCTCCCCAGCATCAGTGGCAGGAGAGGACTGCACCTCAGGCCTACCCCACCGCAAACTGGACCTGGGGACTCCATTTGTCTGGCCTGGAATTTCAGCCCTTCTCCCTCCACCTTCCTAGTGCTGCCCCCCTCCCTCAGCCTACTCTTCACAGCAGCCTCATCTCCCTTCTCTGCAGTGGGTTTGAGGCCTCCGCCATTGCTCCTCCCCCACCTCAGAGTTTCTGAGACTCTCCTCCCTGCTTCTTCACAGGGGCCTTCCACCCCTCTTCTCCTCACCGACTTCCCCTAACTTCCTTCTCACCTGAACTCTGCAGTAGGCTCCTCCCTCCCTCTCCCTCCCTCCCCACTTTCTCCCTCTAATAGCAAACAAATCAATCAAACAAACAAACAAGCAATCAAAAAACTACCTCTGCTGGCCTCTTCCCTTGGGCAGTGAGCTGCTCCAACTTCCTGGATGGCTTGAGCTTACCTTTAACTTCCAAACTTCTCTAAAATGAGGTATGTTCCTCTCCCTGTTTTCTGTGAGTCATCTTTAGCTTGTCCTTTGCAGATGATGGAGGAGAACAAGCAACATTTGCAGCTTCCACCCCAGGCAAACACACACATACACACACACACTCACATGCACACCTAGCTTAGCTGTGAAGATGCCAGTGACCAAAGGAGCTCTGGTGACAGGCCTAGGATTTGAGTCTCAGCCTTGATACATTCTGACAATGATCCTGGGTACTGTCCCTTTATCTGTTAATAATAATAATGATAATAATAATAATAATAAAGATACAATTAATTCTTCCCCCGTGCCACTGTTATAAAGGTGAAAGAGGATGCTGTGTGCAGAGTGCTTCTCACGCACTGTAGGAAAGAGTAGCCATTATTTTTATGAAATGTGTGTGTGCATAGAAGTGTGTGCTCATCTCGCCTCTTAATTAGGGTAGCCTGTGCTCAGTTACCATGTCAAATCCTTATTCTCCAAAGGCCTTAGCGTGGTGAGTTCATTTAGGGGCACTTTCATAGATATGTGTGGAAGTGGAGCACGGTTTGGAAGTGAGGCAACCCTATCACCAAGGGTATTGTTATTGTTGTAATAAGGCTCAGGTGTTCAAATGGTTTATTTAAAACAGGAATTCTGAACCTCATCAGCGTTGCCCTTTGGGACAGGAGAATTCTGCTCGTGGGGCGTCCCATGCGTGGTGAGATGCTCAGAAGCAGCGCCAGCCTCTACCCACTAGATGCCAGTAGCACCCCCTCCCCACACTCCTGCCTCATCCGGTGGAGGCAAAAATGTTTCCAGATACTGCCAAAGGTCCCCTGAGAGGCAAGATCGCCCTTGCTGAGCGCTAGATCTCGTGGTGTCTGAAAACTCCTCGCGCGAAATTTAAATCAATAGTAGGGTCGCCGTTCAGGGAATGGACGCTCCCAGGGTTAGAAAAGTCAGGTGAGTTTGGGGGTCAGAGAAGTCTCAGTTTAGAGAAAGCAATTTGCTTTCATATGCAGAATTTTTTACTCCAACAAAGGACTTTAGGAGAGAAAATGCTGATCTCACGTGGCTTTTCCAATGGCATTCTGCAAACTCCAGGCGTGCTGTAAACGTGCCCAAAGAGGGAGCCCGGCGCCAGCCTCGCAGGCGATGATGCATGTGTGAGCGCTGGGCTGAACCGCGCATTCCTAGGAAATACTTCAAAAAGTTATTTTTTTACCATCAAAACAAACAAGGGTCAGCGGGTCTCCCTCGCAGCCTCTGTCTATTTATAATTGTATTTTATATAAACATATTTTGTGACTGTGGAAAAGACTTCACGGGCACACAATGGCAAGCGTTCTTCAAAACCGTCTTTAATTATTCATTTGGCTGTGCTATATTTTATGTTTCTTTTCATAAATGTTCATCTTTATTATTGCCTTACTGAGGGGGAGGGAAACACACACACAGAGTAATACCTGTTATTAAATGACCTATCAGAGTGACATGGATAAATGTTGCGAGCGATTTAATTGTTTCCTATCTGCAGTTTTATACAGTTTCTATCAAACTGAAGGGTAATTTTTTTTAGTAGCTGCTTATTTTAAATGTACAAAACCCTTGTGTGTAATTCCATTAGCTGCCCTACAGCATTGCAATCTACAGTTTCCCCGAGGCTGTTGTGAAATATTGATGAAATCCTTGCTTTTGCGGCTTCCTCTGATACACTAAACATTTGTCTGATGTTAGTTGAACTTGAATGGATCTGTTCAGAGCTATATCAGTAGTGACTTCAAAGGGAGTAAGGCTGTTACAGTGTTTTTTCCTCATTTTTCTTTCTTTCCTTCTTCCCCCCTTTTTTCCTTTTTTTTTTTTTTTTAACAACAAACTGAAGTTTCAAAGCTCTATTGTGGCATATAGACTTTAGAGAAACAAAGTTCATTTCAAATGGTCCCCAGCACCCGACAAACTGCTGATATCTATAATTGCAAAAAAAAAAAAAATCTGATTAGTTGATGATATCGCTGTTGATATGTTGATATAGAAGTAAACACTGTCCCTTAACACACACATGTGCATACTCACTCAGAGAGACAGCAGGAGGAGGGTGCAGTAGCACAACAATCAACTTGGCCTTGTGGATCCACATTCTGTGCTTCTGGGAGTCTGCCGCCAGGACTCTCCCATCCAGCAGCCTTGAATGGGCACCATGAGTGATAAAAATCATCTCGAACGGACTGTTTTCCAATGTAAACTGTGCATTGACGTTCACAACATTCAGAACCAGAGCTCATATTTATCCGTGCTTTCTGTTCAGGTCGTGAATTTTTATATCTGCTGGTTTCAATATTTTATTTATTTATTTATTTTCATCGTAGATGGACACAATGCCTTTCTTTTATTTATTTATTTTTTAATGTGATGCTGAGGATGGAACCCAGTGCCTCATGCGTGTTAGGCAAGTGCTCTGCCACAGAGCTACAACCCCAGCCCCAGGTTCAGTATTTTTCAACATGATAAGTAATGTTTTAGGATGTGAGAAGCAGTCACATGGTCCCTAAAGCTGGGTTTCTCAGCCTTGGCACTCTTAGCACTTGGAGCCTGGTACCTCTCTGTTGGGAGAGCTGTCCTGGCTTTGGAGCACCTGAAAGGCATCCACTCACCCCAGGTGCCAGTAGCAACCCTTTCCCCCAGCAGTGACGATTAAATTGTCACCAGACATTGCCACATGTCCCTGGAGGTGGAGGACAAGATTGTCCCTCCTCGTCTAGGATGAAGATCACTCACTGAAGATTCTGAAGGTTACCTCCACTGTAACAGAAGGGCACTGACCCTTCTATTTCCACAGCAATATGGCGATGGGAATTCTCTAGATAAACGTCTCACAGGACCATTTCTAGATTGGCCACCTAGAACACTTTGGGCCCATATTCAGGAATCCAGGCACTATTTGCCCCTTTGCATTTTAGAATCCTCTGGAAACAGGAAGCAAGCAGAACAGTAGCTTCCTGTCCTGCTATTGTTCCTGAAACCTCTAGGAACTGGCTCAAAGGGCTCGTTCCTGGGCGGGATGGCGTTGCTCTATGAAACATCTTTTGTCCACGGAAGTTCAGTAAATCCCAATGAGTGATGCCTACAGTGGTTTCCATCCACTTCCCTCCTAGCCCGCAGAGACACCGCTGACCTGGAGAGCCACCTTTGCCCCAGATCTCTTTATGTGGCTTTTCAGGCAGAAACGCCAGCAGCACCGCCTTGCCATTGGCTTGGAGCTTCAGACCAGCAAACACGGCCCCCGTGCTTTATGTCCACACCTGTCCTCGGTTACAACTCCTTCAAAAGCAGATGGCTCAATGTACTCCTGATCATTAAACTGTGTGATGATATTTAATTAACTTCAGGTCGACCTCCTCTGCAAACTTGTAATCTCCACATGACCGGAACACCTGTGCCTTGTACTTCTCTGGGGCTCAGTCCGGGACACAGAGTAGGGGCTCAGCTTTGCACACTAAGTGGTCAATTGTTTAATGCAGGGGCTGGAGACATCCTGCCTCCGCCACCTTTCCCCATTGGGAGCAGCTCTCCACACCCCACCTTTCTACCTGGCAATCTGGAAAGAAAACATGGAAGTAGCACCAACAGGACAGAACCATAGAGAAAGGAAACCCTGATCCCAGTGTCTCCCTCGATGGCCTCCCCTGCCCCAGCATCGACTCTGGAGGATGAATACTATCCACGTGTGTTTTTTTCGCACAGTAATTTTGGATCAGTTCCCCCAGTGTAGGTTACTGCATGTGTATCTGAGGTCGGTGGCTTTGTTTCTACTCTCGTCTCTCTTTCTCGGCTTTGTCCTGAAAATCCATCCACATCAACAAACTGGCCACTGGGTGCTGGCCATGTCTGCGCAAGGCACAGACATGCATGGGCTCCCAGTCCCAGCTGCAGGGACACACCCGTGTCCTCTTGGGGTGGCGCAGACAATGTGGGCCACCTGTGCAGGGAAGCCACAGAACAGAGATGCAGTGCCCCATCCTCTAAAAGCAGGTTGAACAAAGGAGAAAACTGACGTTTGTCATGTGAAGAAGAAGGAGATCAATAAAAGAAAAGAAAGAGTATTTTCAAGTTCCTGAAAACAGCCATGGAGATTAAAAGTGAATTAGCTCTAGAGACTCAAAGCAAAAGCCCTTCATGGCCCACCTCCTTCAGGTACGGAGAAGCCAGCCTTCCCCTGGGCCTCGCCCTCTCCAGGAAAGAGGATGTTTGTCAAAGCAGCAGCCTTGACTTCAGTTTGTTTCCCTGTCAGTGTATCTGGGGCTGGAGAAGCTTATTTTCTGCAAGTGCCTTCAGCCCCAGACATGTCTGCAGTCTATTTATGTTTGGTTAAAACAAACAGAATAAGCAGTGGAGAGGGTATCACTCACATGGTGACAGGAGGGAGAAGATGAGGCCTTCTTGACATCCTGCATATACAAATCATCGAATGTCTTTCTAACCAGCTCCACTTGTACATCAATCCAGGAGCCCCTTCAGAAAGAATCTGCAGTAAAGTGATTTCACTTCAGCTGGCGACACATGAACTGCATTATTGAGGGCTGTTCTTGGGTTGTCTACAAAGCCACTGAAAGCCATTGAGGTGGTCCTACCGAGAGATGATTCTGGAAGCCACTCAAGGCAGGCCTTGAAGAGGACCCAAGCACTAGGAAGCACCCAAAGGAGTCACTCAAGAGGCCAAAGCAAAGCAGAAGGGCCAGGAGAAGGGACCTCAGAGGGCCATCACAGCCTTGACCATGGTCTGAATCCCCTGCCTTAGTTGTTCAGCGCGTGTTTATTGAGCATTTACTATGTGGCTGATAAAAGTCCCAGTTCCTAGGCTTTAAGAAACACCCAGACCATTAAAGGAAGGAGATGGCAGATAATGCCCTTCTCCACCCTGGCACCTGGCACCCTCTGCAGGGACATGAGGCAGGGCCTGTGGCTCACTGCTCGCTGCTCCCCTCTCAGCTATGACAGCAAAAGCCTTATGATTTGAAAGTCCTTTTGAATGGAGCAAGAATATTAGCGTTATTTTAAATACTGAATTAGCCAGCTTCTCTGTGTAATCATAATCATAACAGCACAGTCCTTTACTGAGCACGTTCTCTGTGCCAAGCACTTTACCTTTTTTCATCCCTTCAACAATTACTGTATTTTATCTAATCTAAGAGGCCATTCAGGAAGCTGCAGTACTTATATTTTGCACCACTGTGAAAGAAAAATGCTTATAATTAAACCATGACACACTGCTGTCCTCGCCTCACTTAGAATCTCTATTTTATACTTACTAAAAGACTCTTTTAGACTTTTTTTTAAAAAAAAAAAAGATCTTTATAGTGTAACACTCTTGTGTTTATATAAAATGGAAAAGATAAGCAAAATAAATTGGTTAAGGCATTCCCGAAACAGCTTCTCACTGCCCCCGGCAGCCATCTTAAGACCCGTTGATTGTGAGGTTCACCGTCACTGCTGAGGGCTGAAGCAAGTGAGGGAGGCCTTGGAACCAGCACAGTGCCATCTGTGGAGTGTGCCCTAAGTCGCAGGCCCTCTGACAACACGTTGAAGGTAGAGCGCAGAGACACCAAGTCCCAGCCCTCGTGGTGTCTGAACATCAGTCAAGAACTTAGTCCATTGAGCCTTATCACCAGCCCTCAATGGAGCAAACTCAGTTTGTATTGGACTAAAGAGAGAGAGAGAGGACAGAGGAGAGAGAGCCCTCCAGTCAGAAAGAGAATCTTCAGACATTACCAAATAGTTACAATACTAACCAAGACAAGTTGACATCCCAGACTCCCTGTGCCCTGAGACCAGAGATTGCAATACCGTAGGCGAGATAAAAGGACACAATCAAAGAGCAGGAGTCATGCATTGGAATTTTCTTCCAAGCAATTAAGAAGTTTTTAAATGTGGGTTAAATGTTTTTAGGAAACTTATGCAACAACAGAGAAAGGGCCACAGGCCCAGTGGAGAGCTCCCCTACAGGCCCAGAGTCCAGGGACCCTGGGGGTGGGCCCCTTCTCCTGGACTTCTCTTGGGGTTTGCTCCAACCATACTGAACTCTTTGCCAGGATTCTCTCATCTCGGCCTTTGCACTGGCTCTTGCCTCCCTGTTTCCCCATCCATCTTCAACACAACTTCCTGACGAAGCCTACTCTGCTTGCCCTATTTACCAGGCACCTGCCTCCCCACTCTCAGTACCCCCAATCCCCTTACCCTGCCACCACAATTGGCAACTTCTAACTGACCCTAGAATAGACTTTGATCGTGTCTTTTGATAATCAGAATCTTTCTGTGTTCATTTGTCAGCTCCAAAGGGGTATTTTTCTGCTCAGCTGGACCCCGTATGGAAGTACCTATGCGTGGCCTGCGGCAGGTGCTCAAAAGTATCCCTTGAAATGCTCAATGAATACTTAAAGAAACTGGGACATTTTTAATTGTATAAAGTGAGGAAAACAGCCACTCACAGAATTTTCTGGTCTGGGGTAGGTTCACACCTACAATCTATTATCGGATTTAAAAAAACTAGAAGACTATGTTACCAACACAAAGAAATAATAGATATTTGAGATGACAGATAAGCTGATTATCCTGATTTTATTGGCACACATTGTACATAGGTATATAAATATCACAGTGTATCACACAAATATATACAAAGATCAGATATTAATTTTTAAAATTAAAAAATAAGTAAAATCCCGCCATTTAAAAAAAAAAGAAAAAAGAACTGACTAAGCTGCAGGGGTGGAATCCACTTCTTGGGAACCTGAGTGGCCCAGAGGAGCCGGGGAAGCCTCGTTTTGCTATCAGTGCTGGGACCGTGCGTGACACTGAGCTGGCTTGGCTGGCTTGGCTGGCTCTGCACTGGCTTGGTTTCCCATCCTACCTCTGCGGGCTTCACTGGAGAGCCTCTTGCAAATCTTGTGTCGTGCTCCCTGCCCTCACCTCTAAGGTGCGCGTGCAGGTACCCACCTCGCAGGAGTATTTCCAGAACAAAATACACCCCGAGCACTTCACACTGGACCAAGCACCCAGTAAGTGCTTGGAGAAATGAAAGGAAGCTCTTCCTTCAGGTCCTCCAATAAGAGGAGAGGTTGCACAAGGTGCAAATTCTGGTGTCTGGAAGTCATTTAGATTTGGAATCTTCATTTTAAGTTGGTTCGCTTGAGTAATTAATTCAAATTTAAGGTTTCATTGGTGAGGTGCCCAGGATTTAGCAACAGTGTTAGTTGAACATGAAAGGTCTTTTAAGGATGAAAGATTTAAAAAAAAAAAAAAAAAAAAAAAGAGCAGTTCTGTTACAGCTCAGTCCTATGAAGCAAATCTGGTCACTCCTGATGGGTGAGTCAGTCAATGATGTGAATATAATGCCCATGTCACACTGATGCACTTGTGATTTTTCCCGACACATCATTGTTTAGCGACACTAAGTAACAGCCCCTAAACACAGCGTCCACCAACCCCACCCTGCCCAGATCAGTGGTCGTGATGGGCCCATTGTCCTGTGCTCTTCCTCCTCCTCTTAGCTCAGCGGGACCACAGTGTGCCTCAGGAGTGTTATGTCACCTCTCCCTAGTCTTTTAAAATTCTGACCTGTTCACAGTTCCACCATCTCTCCACTTCTTTAAGCTCCCTGTGCAGCTGCCATCAATCTTTCTTTATAAGGTAGCATGTTGTATTTACAAAGCATTCCTTTATTTATTATGAAGTGATCAAGTGTTTGTAACTGAACCAGGACTTTCACTCTGTTGGTTGTTTTGGTTATGCTCTGGATATATAATTTTGTTGTTTACATTTTAAAAGCAGTCTATCCTGTCCTAATTTTTCCCATAAGTGCTATAATTACAATGCAGTTTTTTGTTTGTTTGTTTTGTTTTTTGCAAAATGCAAGGTTTGTCCAGGAACCTACACTTCATTATAGCAGAAGCAGGCACATCTGCACTGGGCACAGCAGCTCAGCAACACACAGTGGAACATGCAGACCCTGAGGATGAGCTGGGATTCAGAGGTGGGACTGGCTCACTTCAAAGCTGGAGTCAATCAGCTCCAGGTCTATGGTCTTAGGAAAGTCAGTAACTTCTGGAAGCCTAGGACTCCTCATCTTTAAAAATGGAGCTAATGATATCACGCCACCACTGCAGTGTTGTAAGACTAAAATAAAACATTATGTGTAAGGCGCCAAGTGGTGCGATTAGAATGTTGACCACATAGAAGCAGCTTGTAAGCAACAGGGTCCTAATGAAGCGGTAGAGAACAACCAACCTGTGTCATGGCAACTTGGGGGTCAGATGGAGGTCTTGAGATCGATGCTTCTAATTGATTTCAACAGAACTGCTTTTGTGGGTTTGGAGCCCGGCTTACCTCTGCCTCACACACAGCTGCATCCCAAAGTAAGAATACCGCTCTCTGGTCTTTTACGCTAGCACTGGACAATGGGCTCCTTTGCAGTTTATTTGGAAAAAGATGATATTGAGCACATGCATCTGCCTCTATGTCTGTGTGTGTGTACGTGTGTGCGTGTGTGTGTTCATCTGTGTGTGTGTGTGTGTGTGTGTGTGTGTTCGGGTTTCTTTCCTCTACATTTGAAAAAATATAGCTGAGAAAAGATAATGCTCCCACGGCTGGGAAAGATGAGATCATTTGTAAGTGGCTTGTTAAAGCGCACATCATTTTCCTGATCAGCGGTAGCGAGACTGCATCTTCAGGAGCTGATGCGATTTATCATGTTATTATATATTTAGGGGCTTTTTGAAAATGCTGTTATTTACTCAACCGACTGTGTATATAGACTATTTAAAGCAGATTTTTGACCCAATAGACTGTACCAGCCCCATCCATCCTCTCAACGAGCATGTGGGGACGCTTAAATATGCAGATTATTGGCACAATAGAACATGAGCGCTGCTAGCATGGACCGGTGCTTGGAAGTCGTTGGGGGATGATGTGTCTCCGAGAAGCATGTTCGAGGCAGACCCATCCAGAGAGCCAGGCTCCTGGAGAATCATGCACCGGGATGGAGGGGACGCTGGCTTTGGAGGGAAGATTTTGGCTTCCAAAAACTGGACGCTTTTACTAGCATTAGTTTGTGTGAGGCTAAAAAGAGCAGAATGAAAGATGGCCTCTTCCTAGGCCATTGTCAAGTGGGTCCATGCAACCATTTCCCATCTTTGAGTCACAGAGTCAGAATTCAAATTCCAGGGAGCAAGAGTTTGATTGGCCAGGTGGATGTCACGTGCAAGTACTAAAAAAAAAATTAAAAATAAAATAAGGGGAAGGAACAAAAAGAAAAGAGAAAATCCTCGTGTTTTTGTTTCACTTCTAGAATCTTTAAATAAATTACCATATATTTAAGTACACACTTGACACACACATACACACAGGTTATCTCGACTGTGTGGGGAAATGATCCAGATGCTCTAGAGTCATTATATTAAATGCCCAGAGACCTGAATATGTCCTGTTGTCTCTTCCCAATGTATCTGTGAGAGAGATTTATACAGAGGGGACCTGGTGATGTTCTTCTTACGTCAGACCAAATTTGATCTTACACCTTAAAAAAGTGTAAGGCAGGGTAGAAGGACAGATATTGCAGGATCTCACTCATGTGGAATCTAAAAAGCAGATCACACAGATGTTGAGAATAGACTAGTTGTCGCCAGAAGAAGGGGTGGATGGGGCAGAGGAAGAAGATGGGTTGGTCAGTGGGCACAGGCAGCAGTTAAATAAGAGGACCAGAGTCTGGTGTTCTATTGCATGGCATGATGAGTACAGTTCACGAAAAGGCATTCTGGATTTCAAATTAGCTAGAAAAGAAGATATTCTAATGTTCTCACCATCAAGAAATGACAAATGTTCAAAGTGATGGAGATGCTAATTACCCTGATTTGACCATTGCACAAAACATACACATACAGAAATTGTGTGTTGTACCCTAAAATTATTTATTATTTATGCAATTATTATGTGTCAAGAATATGTATACCGAGGAACCAGTATCATGCAAAATGTTAGGACATAGCAAGATAAGATAAAAGACCAGAAGGAATATCGAGGACAAGAGGGTGGATGAATTCCAAGCCCTCTGCAGGTATCCACCACTGGAGACTGTCAGGTCACTGGACAGTGGAGACCTCCCCTGGAGGCTCCTGGGAGAAGAGCCAGTTTGGAACTACCCAGGTGAATGCTGACACAGTGACAAAGGTGCCTATTATTTGCCCATCTCCTTTGTGGGTTGGAACAGAGAAATGAAGGCAAGCCTTAAGAAAACCATTCTTAAACTCAGCCTAACCTAAAATCAAAGGTTAGTAAACCTTGAAGAACTTTCCATTTGATTATTCGAACTATCGATTCAAAGAGATGGAAGCCCTCAGCATCTCCCAGACTTTGGGCCATTTCCAAGAACAGCTTCATCCACCATCCAGGGCAGGTTTGGCCCCAGATCCAACTTGCTATTTTATATCAGTCGCCTCATTTAAAAGCTAACCTAGTTAATTAAGAACTGAAATAGGTCAGGATTTATTTGGCAGTCACTGGAGTTGCTTAGAAATGTGACTCCCTTTCATGATTAACCTGTTTGTTGGTTTGTTTCTTGTCTCATAAAAAAAAAAAAAAAACTTCAACTGATAAGGGTATTTAAATGAATCCAAAAGGAATTGATTGAGAATAATGTAGGAGCCTATTGGATTTTTCAGTCAAGACTTGAAAGAATAAATACTAAAAATCCTGAGACATTCACCCCATTAACGTTGCTCTTCAGGACTAGGGTTTTGTTCATGCAATAACGAGGGGACGTGTTCTGAGAGTTTATCATCGCCAACATTCGGTGCTCTCTCTGCAGCGATCTCATTTATTTCTCACTGCAATCTTTGAGGCAGGTATTCTTATTATCTCCAATTTATAGGAGAGACTGAGGTCCCCAGAGGTTGTTACTCTGCTCAAGGTGATCGTGTGGGACATGACAAAGGAGGGATCTGACCCCAGGGAGTTGAGCTGTAGACCACGTGCCCTGCAGTTACATGTGATAGCACCCGCAAGGGTGGGCACATGCCTTCTCCTCCAGTCCTCCTGGAATAACAGACAGCCCCCCACCCCATGCAGCCCCCTGCTTCCCTGACAACCAGAGAGGGGATGAATCACACTCTCCCTCATCATTCCCAAAGCTTCAGCTGACCTTGATGTTGCAGAGATCTGGAACTCCTGACTGATAGGGCTAAATGATTCTTTGATGGGGACTGTTCTGTGAATCGGAGGGAGTTTCTCAATACCCCTGGCCTCTACCCACGAGATGCCAACAGTATCCCTTTGTCTATTTCTAACAACCCAAAATGTCCCCAGACATTGCCACACGTACCCTGGGGCAAAATCACTCCAGGTGGAAAAGCCTTGGGTTAAAGTATGATGGGGACCCAGCTGGCTCCTGGGACCACATGCTTCCTAGACATCAGCTGCCAGATGGTGACCCAATGGACTCACTCTGGAGTACAGAGTGAGCTAAGAGAATACATCTGCACATATCTACAGGGGTTGGCTTCTAGATCCCTGGATTCACACGGTGGTGCCTGTCCCTGATTTTCTCTTTCTCCCAGAGGGACCGGCACACTTTCAGCTGAACACCTTGTGTGGAGGCCTCTGCGCACCAAAGGGAGGTCCTGTTAGAAGAGACGGTTTCCACTGTTGAGGAATTGAGACCAATAAGTAAAATATAAGTTTGTGAGATAGAAAATCACACTTCACTAAAATAATTATTCATTTATCTGTTTTATCATTCACTTATTCTTATGTTTAACCAATCTTTGAGCAAGGTGTGCTGTGGATGGCAGTGGGATACAACGATGAACCATATATATTTGACCGTAGAGCTGACAGCCTCGTTGTGAAGACAAGCTAGTAAACAGGAGAGTACAATGATTACAAATTGAGATAAAGACTGAAGAAAGAAAGAAAGAGAGAGAGAGAGAGAGAGAGAGAGAGAGAGAGAGAGAAAGAAAGAAAGAAAGAAAGAAAGAAAGAAAGAAAGAAAGAAAGAAAGAAAGAAAAGAAAAAAATAGATGACTGAAATGGAAAATCACATTGACCATTAGGGAGTTGGGGGGGAAATCAGGTGACCCTGTGGGTAAAGAGACTGTCAGGATGAAAGAGGCCTAGACAGGGAAAGGGAGGAGCAGATTTTCTATGTTGGAGAACTACAAAGACCTGGAAGGAGGAGAGACTTTGGTAATTTTAGGGAACAGGCAGAAGAATTTTGGCATTTGACTCCTAAGAAAAAGGACATGATGGAGATAGAGCCACTAGGGAGGCAGGACCAGCCATGGTAGGAATGGCCCAGAGAGTGCAGAACCCGAGAGCTCAGGAGGTCACTGAGGAAGTGACACAGATGAACTAAACAATTCCCTGTCACTGTCACGCAGGCAGATGGACTGCAGGAGACATCAGCACCCCTCAAAGAAGAGAAGGAACTGGTGGCGTGGAGATGGATACCAGGGCACAGAGTTTAGATTTATTATGGAAACAGAAGAGACAACCCAGTTAATGAACTAGGCCTGGAGAATGAGGGAGAGGGAAGAGCCCCGCACAGACTTTAGAGCTAAATAGACCCAAATTCAGGTTCCAATTCCGCTGTGTGACTCTGGGGACATTACTAGCAATCTCTGCAATCCAATTTCAGCCTCTGTATGGAGGGAAGTGAATAAACAGTGCCATTGTGGGAATCAAACAAGAAATGACACCACGGACTCTTACAGATTCACTCTCCTAGAAAGTTAGCTACTGAATTTTTTGGATTTTTTTAGAATGTTTTTAAATTTGTTCTAATTAGTTATACATGACAGTAGAATGTAAGAAATAGGCAGCCCAGAACTGGGAGTTCCCCGTCACTGAAGGTGCTCCAGTTTATGCCGGGTGGCTCCTTGCCTGGAGTGCTGGGGAGAGGAAAAATGCTTAGCATGAAATCTTGACCCAGATGTTCCTCCCAGGTCCTTGGCTTTGGTGAGAGGGAGCCATGTTGGAAGTGCACCTCCATTTTTTTTTTTGTTTTGTTTTTTATTTTATTTTTTTTATTGTTGGTTGTTCAAAACATTACATAGTTCTTGATATATCATCTTTCACACTTTGCTTCAAGTGGGTTATGAACTCCCATTTTTAGCCCATATACAGATTGCAGAATCACATCAATTACACATCCATTGATTTACATATTGCCATGTTCTGCTACCTTTCCTATACTCTACTATCCCCCCTCCCCTCCCCTCCCCACCCCTCTTCTCTCTCTACCCCCTCTACTGACNGGCCAGTGTTTCGAGAACTATGTTGAACAGAAGTGGTGAGAGAGGGCATCCCTGTCTTGTTCCAGATTTTAGAGGGAATGCCTTCAATTTTTCTCCATTCAGAATGATGCTAGCCTGAGGCTTAGCATAAATTGCTTTTACAATATTGAGGTATGTTCCTGTTATCCCTAGTTTTTCTAGAGTTTTGAACATAAAGTGATGCTGTACTTTGTCGAATGCTTTTTCCGCATCTATCGAGATGATCATATGGTTCTTATTTTTAAGTCTATTGATGTGGTGAATAACATTTATTGATTTCCATATATTGAACCAGCCTTGCATCCCAGGGATGAATCCTACTTGATCATGGTGCACAATTTTTTTGATATGTTTTTGTATCCGATTCGCCAGAATTTTATCGAGGATTTTTGCATCTAGGTTCATTAGAGATATTGGTCTGAAGTTTTCTTTCTTTGAAGTGTCTTTGTCTGGTTTAGGTATCAGGGTGATGTT
This sequence comes from Marmota marmota marmota, assembly GCF_001458135.2. Classification (NCBI taxonomy): domain Eukaryota; kingdom Metazoa; phylum Chordata; class Mammalia; order Rodentia; family Sciuridae; genus Marmota; species Marmota marmota. The sequence continues at coordinate 9,597,552 of NW_026000026.1, forward strand.
GGCCTCGTAGAATGAATTTGGAAGTTCTCCCTCTTTTTCTATTTCCTGAAGTAGCTTGAAAAGTATTGGTATTAGTTCCTCTTTAAAGGTTTTGTAAAATTCTGCTGTATACCCATCCGGTCCTGGGCTTTTCTTAGTTGGTAGTCTTTTGATGGTTTCTTCTATTTCCTTGATTGATATTGGTCTGTTTAGGTTGTCTATATCCTCCTGACTCAATCTGGGCAGATCATATGACTTCAGAAATTTATCCATGCCTTCACTATCTTCTAATTTATTGGAGTATAAGGATTCAAAATAATTTTTGATTATCTTCTGTATTTCTGAAGTGTCTGTTGTGATATTGCCTTTTTCATCCCGTATGCTAGTAATTTGAGTTCTCTCTCTTCTTCTCTTCGCTAGCATGCACCTCCATTTTTAAGTGGGAGGAACAGAAAGGCACTCTCTTGGTGGCCTGTACAGAGAGCCAGTCACAATGATCATGTTGATGAAAAATCCCAATGAAAAAGGGTAAAAAAAAGCTGTTCATGGTGGAATTGAAAGATACTCTGCCTGAGGACTTGGCCTAGGACCTGAGAGGTTTTACGCCTCTGATTTCTGACTTTGGAGACGGCAAAGACTTTTCACCTGAAAAGCAAGAACCAGTCCACTTTCTGACGTTGCCAGTTTAGCTTCTCAGAGGGAATGGTGGGCTTTTTTCTTTCTTTCTTAATGGGAAGTGGTCACAGCCATGAACTTTGCAAAAGAAGCAGGTTAAAATTTGTCCGTTCTTGGCTAATGCAGTTAGACGTTTTCGAGAAAAGGCAATGAGAAGTGGTCATTATCCATTATCTGCATGAAATATTTCAGAGAAAGAAGCGGCGTTTGCCAAAAGAAAGAAAAGATGTTTGACTTCGAGCCAGGCAAGAAGGAAATAAGATCACCTCCCAGCTCTGTGGGACGGCTGCTAACGATGTTATTTCAAGTAGAACTGGAATATACATCTGAAAAAATACAAATGGCGCTTCAGCTTCATATACTTTCTGAAGGTCATTCTGGATAATGATTCACTGTCCCTTTTCTTGGCAATAATAATAATGGTAATAATAATAAAAATAAAAACTTTTTCATCTTGGAAAGAACTATGTTTGTGTATGTGTTTCTATATCCTGTGTAGGAAAAATTACAGAAAATAAGTGCACGTATTTTGCTGGAAATGGTTGCTACAGCCTGAAAAGTCAAAGTCGAATAATCTTAATTTGATAGCAAGATCTCAGTCCTTCTGTGTAGTTTCTTTGTTCCTGTTTTGTTTCACTTTTCTCTCCTCTGTTCCTGATTTATGGCTCTCTTGGTGTGAGGATAATACAAGGATAATGATCTCTAAACTGGAGCCACCAGAAAGCTTATGAAGTGGCCTCCTTCTCACCCTTCTCCATGAATATTTTCCCACTCTGCTTTTTTAAATTGTCACCAAGACACGTCGCAATAATAATACATGCTGGACTGAAATTCTACGTGGCTGAATGTGAGATATTTTTCCTGGAGACCTTGAGCTTTGAGCATTAGTCATTTCTCTCAATGCAAAGCCCGAGGCCTCTCACAAAGACCTTTCTCTCTCAGATGGTGGCTTGCGCTATTTCTTGAGGATTACAGACATGATCATTATGGGTAATGACCTAATAACTTGCTATTCGATGAATGCACATCACTTCTACGGAACTTCCCGGCACATATACCACTGGCTCCTTGTACAAATGATTTTATATTAAAGAACAAACCCCAAACTGGAGGAAGCTCTTTTCTTATGCATGACACTTACAAAGCTGGTTCATATCTAATGCAAATACCATCTAAAAGCTGTTGGCTTGGAATAAGATTTACGGATAACAAAGAATGCCGAAGCAAACTGATTTCAGCCGCCTGTAGGCTAAGGTTGAAGACCAGGGCGCATGGTGTTTGTAAAGTGCCTGCAACAGTGCTGAGAAGTTGGGAGATAGTGCTACAGCCTGGGTTTTCCATACTTTTGGTAGTGGGTACTGCTAACAATCCAGAATAGATACTGGTATGGCTCCCACTTTGTTGATGAGCATGCGGGGCCATTGAGAGTTTCAGTTCCCCCATGATCAGGGTAAGTAGTAAGTGACAGACCTTAGTTTGGGTCATGACACCAACGTCCTGGACCATCTCACCTATGCATTACTGATCCCTGAATCAGTGATTTATCTCTTTCTGGCTCTATGTTCCCTGTGTAATATAATCAGGGATCAGTTGTCTAAATAACAGGTAGTTACTTAAGTCTGCTCATGGAGCTGGTGTGCCCTATGTTCCCTAGGAACATAGGCACAGAGAAGCATATTGCTAGACATCTTTCTACTAATTAAAAGTTTTATCATGAACATCAGGCTTCTCAAACCTCCTTGAGCATATGAATGCCCTGAGGATTTTGTTCAGTGATTCCTATTCTGGAGGCTCGGGGCAGCCTGAGATTCTGCATTTCTAACAGGCTCCCAGATGATGCTGATGCTGCTGGTCCACATTCTGGGTAGTGAGAATTTATAGTGCATTTGTCTTCCACTTCCTCCTTTATCCTGAGGTGGGGGGAACAACTGGTGAGGTAGGCAGGCTGGGATGGTCAGTACCATGTACCAGATGAGGAAACTGAGGCCAAAGAACTAGTGTGAGCGAATCACGAAAGCATATGAGATCTTCTGCTCTTGAGTTGTCTTGGCCCCCAGCTTAGAGGTTGCAAAGGACAGGCCCCAGACAAGTCTGTTTCATCCTATAGTTGAACCACACAAAACATCTGGCAACCTTAGACCCTGACAGCTTCTTGGGCAGAGGCTGTATTCTTCCAGACTGTAGCACTGTTTAGGCACCCACAGCTCCTGCAGTTCTCTCTTTCTTTAGTTGAGTGTCCACCACTACAGATCTTCATTGGGGAGGGTTGCTTTTCTTCCACCTGGTCTACTTTGTCCATTGCCTTCACCTGACTTCCTATAGGAACATGCGACCTTTTCATGACTTCTGTCTCCCAACCTCAGGTCCAGCTTCTGTCTGTAGCTCATCTCTCTCTGCTCCTTGGCCTTTGGAGCACCACAGGGGCAGAAGTCCCCTTGAAATTCAAACTGTCTTATCTATGGTGGCTGCAGAATAAATATTTATTGATTCAAGGAATAAACAGACAGACCACAAAGAGTTGACCTAGTGTCCACTACCCTGACTTGAACTACCACAGTCCTCTGTTGCTGCCTAGTGGGACGTGGAGAAAGTCACAAAGCACAATTAGAAAATAGCCATATAGGCCTGGGGCTGGGGATCAGTGGCAGAGCGCTTGCCTCGCACATGTGAGGCACTGGCTTCGATCTTTCCCACCACATAAAAATAAACAAATAAAATAAAGGCATTCTGTCCATCTACAAATTCAAAAAAAGAAAATAGCTATGTAGTCTAAAGAGCTGGGACAATGACCCAGGAACGTGCCAATGACAGGACATTAAGAAAAATAGATTTTTTTTCATGCAGGCCCCACCCGGTACACATTCATTACACATGTGGAACATTCCAATGAACTAAACAGTCTTTGGGACTTTTTTTAAGGGACGTGGTTTGTGATGGTCATCTATTTCCATGGGGCACCGACAGTCCCAGGATGCGCCTCCGTTACTGCACCTACTCTATTTCCAACACGCCTTAGACCCAGGATTCTACTTGACATCCAGATAGAGGAGGGACCAGCGTGCCTCTCTCCACCAGTGTGTGTCAGCCACACTTACACTAATGAGTTCTGTATGATGTGGCAGGAACGAAAATCCATAGGCCAAGAATGTGGGGTCGCTGTTGAAAATTTTCCTGACTGGGAATGTGCGTGAACTTCATAGCTTCCACAGACTTCAGAGAGAGTGGGCCTTGGATTTCGGTGCCTGGATTCTCTGTAAATGAAGAAGATGAGAGCTCTGGGGTCAAGGAGTCTCCGCAGCCCCCTGGCCTCCCACTGTCCTGAAACAAAAAGCAGATGGCTCCCTCAGAGGCCCCTGCTCTGGGCCTGGCCACCATCGAAAAGTAGCTCAGCTTCCTTGAACACTAAATCCTCTGTCTCTGCTCATCCTGCCAACAGGAGTGCCAATTAGTGCCAATAATAATATACATACTAACGACTTATAGACCATAGTCGCCAAAACACTGGAGACCATGACAGGCGGCCTTGCTCTGTATCTTGGCTTAGCACACCTACTGGGTCCATGGCGAGAAGTCCTCCCACCCCTCGTCTGCATCCATCTGCACACTGCAGAATCTCCGTGTGGTTTTAAACTGTCATTTAGTGTGGAGATTGGCGAAAATGATCCTGTCAGCATGGGATATGCAGTTAAATGAGATCTTAGTTGCTCTCTGGCTTATTTTTGAAAATCAGCCTTCTTGAGTTTTAAATTGTTCTTGGGTTCTAAGAGTTCCACCTCTCCTGCCGTTTAAAAACCTGTCAGCGATTTCACTGTGAATACTCAGTTGAGGATTTTCGAGACAACTATGAGAATGTATACCAGCAACAATCTGATGTCAAACATCTGACCACCTGCAAATTATTTTTCACAATTTCATTTAAATCTTTGTGACTAGAAGATTGGGAAACAATAGAAGTGGTCTCTTAAAAAAAAAAAAAACACACAATAATTTTACTTATTTTTAACATTTAACATAAGATTTTTTTTTTTAATTTCAGGGTCATTTCTGAATTTTATCCACATCTATTAGGGTCAAACATTTGCAGCAGTTGGAAAGTGGCATTTCTCTTTTGTTAAACAAAGAATTCTGGAAATGATTGCTTTACTATGAATCACAGAACACTTAATGGATTTTGTTTATTATGGGTAAAATTCGTCCATATTTTCACAGATCCTTCTGTGTGGCTCTTGTTCTTTCATTAAAGTCTGTTCACCTAAAAGCATAATTTCTGATATCTTGCAATATTGGTGCTTATTTACTATCTTCGTATTTAGATGGATAAATCCAAATCTTGTTACCCAGAGAGTGGGACACGAGTCAGTGTTTTAGTTAGTCTGAAAAGATGATTTTATGTGTGTGTTCTTGTTTTGTTATGGAATCAAGTTGATAGGATGATTGTAATTCACACATGATCTCTGTTGGTTGTGGGGGGGGGGGGTCCTTCACTCAACTGAGGTGCCAGTCGCACTGCTAAGGACCAGAGTTTGCAGCTGGAATCATCCTCTTCGGTTGTCTGATCTATTCATTCAAGCATTGAAATCATTTGTAGACAGGATGCGACGGTCTATGCCAGTCGACAATGTGGGTGCTGGGGAGGATCAAGCTCTTCCTTTGGAAGGATAGATATTTTAATTTCACATTCAGTGGGAGAAGACAACCAATCAATAGACAAACAAATAGGACCACTGGCAAGTACTGTAGGGATTCGTCGTCAGGGTGATATGCTAGAAAGTCACCGAGAGAGGAAATGGGCCAGGGAAAGCCCTGAGACGTGCAGTACAGAGGAAGAACTTTCTGGATAGACACATTTGCAATGTCAGTGAATCACAGTCAAGAAAAGAGTTGGCAGGTTTGAGAGAAAAGAAAGAGACTATTGTGTCTTAGACATGGAGAGTAGGGTGCGGGTGTGCAGGAGGGCAGCAGGACCAGGCGACCAAACCCGGGGCTCCTGTGGTCCATGCAGAGGATCTGAACTTCATTGCAAGTGCAACAGAAAGATGCCGCCAGAGTTGCATCAGAGGAAACTCGTGGCCTGACCCATTCTGAATAGAAGGTTCTGACGGCAAAGTGTAGAAAGACTGTTGTGTCACCCCAGCGGACAGGAGGGCAGCCCCATCTGAGCAGTGGCCATGCAGTAGAAGAGAAATGGTCTCATGAGCCTGTCACTGAGACGGAACTGACAGGTTGCTCATGAATGAGCTGTCCCGGGAAGGGAATGCATGTGGCCAGAGTCAACGTGGTAAAGGATGGAGGTTGGGTTGGAACGGGGGATGTTTGTCACCGTGAAGTTTGACCTTCAACCCAATTCAGCAAAAAGGTTCTTCCTGTACCTTGGCATAATTGTGATCGTTTTTTCTTTTGTTAAATAAGAATAAACCTGCCACTCATCCAGTTATACCAAGAGTCACACATGATGCAATCCTGTTAAACAAATCATCGATAGAGAGAGAGACAGACACTCATTATCCACCAGATTCCCCGTATGCTGGCTGCCTTCCCTCTCTCGCCTCAACTGCCGGTGGCAAACAAAATCACTTAAGTCAAGTGAACAGTTTTAAATGTACAATATTAAAATGTGTTTTTAGAAACTCCTTGGAACCCTCAGCCATTGTTAAAATGCACTCACTTTGACAGATGCTTTGGCACTTTTTTTATGAGGCTTTTCAACGCGTTACCTTATCGGGTGCACGAGATTTAGTCTGTTCTGCAGAGAAAAACAGACAAAAAGGGTCTCTCAGCACGAGTTACTCTTCTGTAAAGGTTATAGTAAACATGTCAATGCCTAATTAAGCAGAAAATTTTATCTGTATTGTGGGGGAGGCGTGTGCTGTCTGCGACTTTTCTTCTGGGGAATCCATTTAGAAGGACAAAGTAGATTGTGAGGTTGAGCTGGTCCTGAAGGCGCAGCTTCCAAATGTCAGCAGAGAGAGAGAGAGAGAGAGAGAGAGAGAGAGAGAGCACTTCTTTTCTCCCTATTTGAAAATGACTGTATTGGCTGAGCAGATTTTGTGTGAGAGTGTGTGTGTGTGTGTGTGTGTGTGTGTGTGCGCGCGCGCGCGTGCACGCCAATGTCTCATCAACACACACAACACGAAACCTGATTTAATTCTCAGCTTCCTAATAAGCATCAGGCACAGAGTAAGGCACAGAAAATACTAGATGAATAAAACCCAGAAACACCCTTAACCAACTGTGCGACAGAAAGCCCTCCTTCCCTCTCCAGAGTCTTCACTTGCTCTGTGCATGTACATATGTGTTGTAATCACACTGCACGTGTGCATGTGTATACATGTGCGTTGTTGTGAACACACTGTGTGTATGTGTGTGTACATGTCTGTTGCTGTGCTTGCACTGCCCCTAAGCAAGGGATCATATATCTCAGCCTGGAACCGCGCTACCTAGTGCCTTCTACTCAGTGTCTGTCGGGAGTAAGATCACCCTTTGCCTTTTCAAAAGTGACCCTATTTTGATTGATGAAATTTGTCTGATTTTTGAAGCCTCTTACTTGGGTTAGTGACTACTTATTATTAATTTTTGTAACATAGATGTTCTCCTGGAACCTAATGGTGTAACTATTTTTGTAAACATGCAGATTATTCCAGAGGAGAGAGGTGTGGAGAGAACAACAAAGATGGCCTGACTCAGTAATTTGCTGGCTTTACACTGCAATTTCCTTGCAAGTAGAGACCACTTATTAATGGTTGTTTGACTAGACCTAGTACGTGTTGTTTCTTTAAATCAATTTATGCAACTAGAGACCAGCAATACCAATATAATGAAAAAATCCACTTGTGGGCTTGCTGAAGAAGCAACGCCACATCGATAGCAATAAAATAATGAACACAACTCCTTAACTCGTGCAGTGAATGCTCACGTCTTGTGTTATGATACCACAACCTTAAAATCATGGGCTCCTGGGCTGGAATTGCAGCTCAGTGGTAGAGCACTTGCCTAGCATGTGTGAGGCACTGGGTTTGATTCTTAGCATCACATATAAATAAGTAAAAATAAAGGCCCATTGACAACTAAAAAATTTTTTTTTAAATCATGGGCTCCTGTATCCAGCATTCCCACAGTTCTCCCTCCTGAGGTGGTGATCTTTTATTTATTTATTTATTTTCATTAGGTTGCTGATACAAAGAGACCACGCCTCCTGGGCAAGACTGTAGATTCTCTCATGCAACAGATTTGGGTTCATGTCGGGACCCTGCAACCTTGGCTGTGTGACTTTGTGTGAATTCCTTAAGTTTCAGTTTCCCCTATCTGTGGAATGAAAATAATAATAGTACTTGTTTCATGTAGCTATTAGGTGAAATGAAAGAATGTACTTGCAGTGATTAGCTTGGTTCCCAGGAGACAGTAATTGCTCAGTTAAAATTCTTCATCTTCAGCAGAAAGCAATAAATAGAAGGGCACTGGGATGGAGGACAGAATAAAGGAGATTTTACTGGTGGGGCTCCTGAAAGTTAGGTCCCAGAATCATGAGATCTTTAAAACATACATTTCCAAGTTACTTCCTCTTTTGAGCTGACTGTATATGGCTAAGGTTATACAAATTCAATTCTTTAGGAATATTTACTATATATAGAAAATATTCCTTGCTGTTTAGTAAATGATTTTATACTATTTCAGTGTGCACTTGATAAAGATGTTGATAAATTTTTTTGTCAACTAACAGTCAAAATCTCGTTTAGCCAGTTAAACAGAAGTTTGACTTTCTTTTCTTCCACGCCTCTTGTTAAGAAGTTAGTGGCTGTGGGCTAAGGTCTTCATAGATGACCTGCTCCCCTCAAGGGTTGCCCTTCTGGGGATGTCGAAGGCTGGGCTGGCTGGTGGAGGTGGCCCCTGGTTCCAGCTGAGCTTGTCTGTTCATGGTGAATTTACTGCTCACAACTATTACCATAGCTGACCTTTTTTTTATGGTTCTGGGTTACTAATAATGTCTTCTAAGTTCTACATATTCTAGTAGCTTATTGTGATTTTTTTAAAAAAATAGTTATTAACATCTCAAAACCATTGTGCTTTTAAATATTCTTGCTCTTCGTCATTGCCATTAGCCTTTGGAGTTCCTGACTCCAGCTGCCTTAGTCCTCACAAACCCCCTTCTCTTTGAACTCTGTCTGCCATTTCCCAGGACAGACCTTCAATGCAGGACTATCTCTCTTCTAAGCTTGATCCTTGGTGGATGTAAATAACAGCACCTGCTTCTAGGGTGTTTTTCCGAGTAGCCACCTGCCACCAAGAGAGAGATAGAAACTCATATGGAAGATATTGCATTAAGATCATGCAAGCCTTGCAAATCCAAGGCTGAATCTCCTTTTCTTGGGTATATCTTTGGTTGCATTTTATCCACGTGGCTCTGAAAAGCCAGGTGAAGAAAATGAACCCATGGGCATAAATAGTCATGTTCTCCATCTCCATTGATGGATATTTGCCATTAATTCCCTTTGCACCACCCCCATGTCTTCATTTTCCCTCTGCAATTACTGGCCCTAAATCCTTTCCGAGAAGGGAAAGCATGCATCCCCAATAGCATTCTGCATCTACAAATCAACTGTATAATTGGCATCTCATGACGGGTACCCACAAATCACGGTGCATTTGAAATTACAGGAATAAGATCGAGATAGCATTTTAGCCTTGCCTGGAAAGGTCTTCATAAGACTGTTTGAGAATAATAGGATAGTCCCCAAACCTCCCATTCTAGCACTATTTGCCATTATTTAAAAATCATTATATTTGCTGAGCTTACATAATTTTTCAGCTATCAATGGAAGATTTTATTTGCATACTCCATAATCTCCCTTCCTGTCGCGCACCTCTCTGCAAATAAAAATGTTACAACAAAAAGGCACTGGCTATCAAAAATATATTGGCTGTGCATTCAAATTAGTTCGGAGCACTTAAAAATGGTACATTCAGATGAGTGTTTGCCAATATATCTAAGTGTTTGGGTAACTTTACCACTGAAACACCAAGGTCAAGTCTTAGTTTTCTCACAAGCCAATATCCTTCTCGGTTATGACTTTAATAGGATTTGCATTTCAATCCAGATTTCCTGAAAGTCATGCACGTTAATGAAACTGTCCCATTATAGGAATATTAGAATGATATTCCTTAACACAGAATCATTAACTTGGGATTCTAAGCACTTGGAGAGAATGATAAGTCTTGACACTTTTTTTTAAGGCAGTCCATGGCATAAAAGACACCATTTGGCTTTTCCTGTTTCCATCCCTGGCAGTTCATAAACGTGTGAATGAAATTGCTGCCCAGTTCAGCATGGGAAGCGCTCCGCCTAAGTAGAGACATGGGAATGGAATGTGTCATTTCATCTCTTCTCCTTCTCTTGCAGGCTACGCCCAGGAGGAACAGCTAAAGGAAGAGGAGGAGATTAAAGAGGAAGAGGAGGAGGAGGAGGACAGCGGTTCAGTAGCTCAGCTTCAGGGAAGCAATGACACCGGGACAGACGAGGAGCTAGAAACGGGCCCAGAGCAGAAAGGCTACTTCAGCTGCCAGAACTCTCCTGGAAGTCATTTGTCCAATCAGGACGCAGAGAACGAGTCTCTGCTGAGTGATGCCAGCGACCAGGTGTCAGACATCAAGAGCGTGTGCGGCCGAGATGCCCCGGACAAGAAAGCGAATGCTCACCCCAAGCTTCCAAGCGAGGCACACAATTGCATGGATAAAATGACCGCCGTGTACGCCAACATCCTGTCGGACTCCTACTGGTCCGGCCTGGGCCTCGGCTTCAAGCTCTCCAACAGCGAGAGGCGCAGTTGTGACACCCGCAATGGCAGCAACAAGAGTGATTTTGATTGGCACCAAGACGCTCTGTCCAAAAGCCTGCAGCAAAACTTGCCTTCCAGGTCGGTCTCGAAGCCCAGCCTGTTCAGCTCCGTGCAGCTGTACCGGCAGAGCAGCAAGATGTGCGGGACTGTGTTCACCGGGGCCAGCAGGTTCCGCTGCCGGCAGTGCAGTGCTGCCTACGACACCCTGGTTGAGTTGACTGTGCACATGAATGAGACGGGCCACTATCAAGATGACAACCGCAAAAAGGACAAGCTTAGACCCACGAGCTATTCGAAGCCCCGGAAACGGGCTTTTCAGGATATGGATAAGGAGGATGCTCAAAAGGTTCTGAAATGCATGTTCTGTGGTGACTCCTTCGATTCCCTCCAAGATTTGAGTGTCCATATGATAAAGACAAAACATTACCAAAAAGTGCCTTTGAAGGAGCCAGTGCCAACCATTTCATCAAAAATGGTCACTCCGGCCAAGAAGCGTGTGTTCGATGTCAATCGGCCTTGTTCCCCTGATTCCACCACCGGATCATTTGCAGATTCGTTTCCTTCTCAGAAGACCGCCGCCAGCTTGCAGCTGTCCTCCAACAACCGCTATGGCTACCAAAATGGCGCCAGCTACACCTGGCAGTTCGAGGCCTGCAAGTCCCAGATCCTCAAGTGCATGGAGTGTGGGAGCTCCCACGACACCTTGCAGCAGCTCACCACCCACATGATGGTCACAGGCCACTTCCTCAAGGTCACCAGCTCTGCCTCCAAGAAAGGGAAGCAGCTGGTGTTGGACCCACTCGCAGTGGAGAAAATGCAGTCCTTGTCAGAGACCCCAAACAGTGACTCTCTGGCTCCCAAGCCATCGAGCAACTCAGCATCCGACTGTACAGCCTCGACCACCGAGTTAAAGAAAGAGAGCAAAAAAGACAAGCCAGAGGAAGCCAACAAGGGTGAAAAGGTCGTGAAAAGTGAGGACTATGAAGACCCTCTCCAAAAGCCTTTGGACCCCACCATGAAGTACCAGTACCTGAGGGAGGAGGATTTGGAAGATGGCGCCAAGGGCGGAGGGGACATCCTGAAGTCTCTGGAAAATACTGTAACCACAGCGATCCACAAAGCCCAGAATGGCGCCCCCAGCTGGAGCGCGTACCCCAGCATCCACGCAGCCTACCAACTGCCAGAGGGTGCCAAACCGCCTTTGCCCGTGGGATCCCAGGTACTGCAGATCCGACCTAATCTCGCCAACAAGTTGAGGCCCATCGCTCCAAAATGGAAAGTCATGCCACTGGTGTCTGTGCCCCCAAACCTGGCCCCGTACACTCAAGTCAAAAAGGAGTCGGAAGACAAAGACGAAGTCGTGAAGGAGAGTGGGAAGGAAAGTCCCCAGGAAGAGGCATCGTCCTTCAGCCACAGTGAGAAGGAGCCCTTCCCCAAAAGTGAACCGCCTTTGGAATCCAGAAAGGCGGAGCCGTGTCCCCTGAAGGAGGAGGACAAGCTGATGAAGGAGAGCTGTGAGAAAGAGAAGCCGCAGCCCGTGGAGCCCGTGTCTTCTCTTAGCAACGGATGCGCCCTCGCCAACCACACGCCGGCCCTGCCGTGCATCAACCCACTCAGCGCACTGCAGTCCGTCTTGAACAATCACCTGGGCAAAGCCACCGAGCCCTTGCGCTCACCTTCCTGCTCCAGCCCAAGCTCAAGCACAATTTCTCTGTTCCACAAGTCAAATCTCAGCGTTGTGGACAAGCCGGTTTTGAGCCCTGCCTCCTCCAGACCGGCCAGTGTGTCCAGGCGCTACCTGTTTGAGAACAATGACCAACCCATCGACCTGACCAAGTCCAAAAGCAAGAAGGCCGAGTCCTCGCAAGCACAATCCTGTACGTCCCCACCTCAGAAGCACGCTCTGTCTGACATCGCCGACATGGTCAAAGTCCTCCCCAAAGCCACCACCCCCAAGCCTGCCACCTCCTCAAGGGTCCCTCCTATGAAGCTGGAAATGGATGTCAGGCGCTTCGAGGATGTGTCCAATGAAGTCTCAACTTTGCATAAAAGAAAAGGTCGGCAGTCCAACTGGAACCCCCAGCACCTCCTGATTTTGCAGGCACAGTTCGCCTCGAGCCTCTTCCAAACATCAGAGGGCAAATACCTGCTGTCTGACCTGGGCCCGCAAGAGCGCATGCAGATCTCAAAGTTTACGGGACTCTCCATGACCACCATCAGCCACTGGCTGGCAAACGTCAAGTACCAGCTTAGGAAAACGGGCGGGACGAAGTTTCTGAAAAACATGGACAAAGGACACCCCATCTTCTATTGCAGTGACTGTGCCTCCCAGTTCAGAACCCCTTCCACCTACATCAGTCACTTGGAGTCTCACCTGGGCTTCCAAATGAAGGACATGACCCGCATGGCTGCGGACCAGCAAAGCAAGGTGGAACAGGAGCTCTCTCGGGTGTCGTCGGCTCAGAGGTCTCCGGAAACAATAGCTGGTGAAGAGGATTCAGACTCTAAATTCAAGTGTAAGTTGTGCTGTCGGACATTTGTGAGCAAACATGCAGTAAAACTCCACCTAAGCAAAACGCACAGCAAGTCACCCGAACACCATTCACAGTTTGTAACAGACGTGGATGAAGAATAGCTCTGCAGGTATGGGTTTGCTCCCAGGCCGTGGCAACCTCAGCCTTGAGAGGAGCTGATTAAGGGAGATGGGTCTGCTTAGAGGCAGCCCGTGTCTCCTGAGGCCAAGCAGGACAGTAGCTCGCTGCAGTAGAATTATTTTTATGAAGGACCAGAACATGATAAATAAGTCCTAACCCTTCTCTCAAGTCCTCCAGTTTACGGTGGGGGGATAGGATAAAAAGGACTTAGAGAGGCCACATCCGCCTATGTTGCTTCTAGGCCTTCATGATATATGATCCCCGAGGCCCAATCTCCCCGGGGCCACCAAGGCTCTCCCTCCTTGTAATGAATAAGTGCTAACTTTTCACGGGTCCATTCTACGCCCCCCCCACCCCACCTTTCCAGAGCAATGCTAATGACTGACAAAATGGTCAAAAGATGAGCAATCAGGATGGGGGACTGCTAGGGGCAGTCACTACACAGAGATTTCTTAATCAGCTCATGAATAGCTTAAAGTTGTCTTTATTATTGTTACTTGTAATAATGCTTTTTGCAGCTTGCTTTTAGCAATTGCTACCTTTCACCTCCTTCCCTTGTCTATTTCCTACATTAATTTTCCTATGAAAGAGCATGTGCCCTTAAGGAGATGGTAGAAAAATACTCTTCTCTGCAGAGAATTGAGAGGAGGCCTATTTTCCTCTCTCATCTCTTGGTTTTCTTGAGGGTAAACTATCATCAGAGTCCACCTTTAACAGAGAAAGATGGAATGTATGCCCTTGAGATTTTATTTTACATAAAGAAATAAATGGCTCTCTGCCCACTTCTGGTCAATGCGCACAGGTTCCCACAGCTTAAGGTAATTTGCATCAAGTATCATACAAGTTCATGCCTTGAGTAGTCACTGGATACTCAAACTACTTATGTCACCTCAGAAGAGAGGACAGAGACAAAGGTCAAATGCCTTGGCTGATAAGTCGCACCAGCCATTTTCAAGCGTTAAGCATAAGCAAGGCTGGGTCATAGCAAATTGCTGCCATCTCCTTTTTTGCATTACCTCTACTTCCTTTTCTATCCCCTTCAGCACGACACCCCCACATGCTAAGGACCCTCACACATAATCAGACAGTCCTCCACTCGGGCCACATCCAACATAAGGACTCAACAGGAACTCAAACTTCTATGTCTACCAGTCCAGTTTAGGTCATGCTAGATTACAAATTTGTTCTTAATTAATTCACAATAAGGTATGGAAAGATAATAATAACATATGAGTTCTGGCCACCCCCTGTTGTCAGAGCATTTGTTTGGAAACAGGAGATTTTCAGATCAAGCTCCAAGGGTTTGGACACTATATCATTTCCAGGAAGAGAGGCATATTTGTATGGCATGGCTCTGGCCTCACCCCATGCAGGCAGGAAGATTTTCCTAGCATGAGGATGGCCCAGATGATATGAAAGGCTAACATATCTGATGCAGGACTCTTCCCTCAGTGAGAAGATCTGAGCTTCTGATTGGGGCCTATATGAAGACCATCTTTTTTGTTTGCATGTTTTTATCATAATAATTAAATGTTATTGGCAGATTCACATTTTGGTTTCCAGCATGATTTTTTCAGCTCATCCTATTGAATGAAAACCTAAATGCATCTATTGAATCCACAGGTGGGCCCAGGGCTCTGCAACGTCCTATTTATTTGCTATATAACATATTACATTTTATGTAACTTGCTATTATGCTTTTCTGGTCCTTTAAAAAAAAGGTGGACATACACAGAATACCTAGAGAAAAGAAAGATATTTCAAAGCCAATTGCGGTGGGTCCAAACCAAGAGGATAAATAGGTGATGTTTATTTTGTGCTATAATAAAGACCAATTTTCCACCTGTTAGGTTTGTAATCATTTTTTAAACTGCGGTATGTAAATAGGGAGAAGGGAGAAAAAGAAAGCTCTCATCCATCCTCAGTCAAAATCTGAAAAGTACAATATCTGCTCTAGAGAAGTAAGAGTAAACCAATAATTTGGGAAAACATACACAAAAGGTACTTGCAAATCTGTTAAATACATAGATAAGATAGCTACTTTCACCTCTCTCGGCATTCGTACAGAATAAACGTCTCTAATGTGGACCTTCAAAGCACCATGTTAAAGTGTAATCATTCCAATCCAAAGCTCCATCCTTAAGTAACCACCATTGTGATATGAATCCGAGAGGATTGCAGAGGAACAGGTTGGACTCTTTGGGACTCATTTAAAGCGGTGCGAGTCTGTTTGTGGTGCCATGTGTGTAGAAAGACAGCGCTGGTACTGGGTGTGTTTGTGTCAATAGGAAAAACATCCCACTCTGCCTGAACGATTCCCAAGCTGTGTGGAGGTGGGGTCTCTGTGCTTTGCTCACCTGGGGAAGAATGCCTCGACCCTCAGGGTCCTCTTTTAGAATGACCTCTATGCCACACCTTGCCCACAGCTTAGAATTATGCATATTATGTTTTTAAATGGTCACGAAATGATAGCCCTGCTATCTGGATCTCTAATCTCAAGTCGGTTTGAGTGAGAGCACAAATGGTTGACAGTGACGTGAGCACAAATGGTTGACAGTGACGTGATGTTTTAGAAGCATGTAGAGATGTTTGGGGAAATTTGGGAGCATTAACATATCTTTGTTTTCTGAAAGATATAAATTTTGACCTGAATTTTTCTTTCCTTTCTTGGACATATCTTAAATCCTGCAGAATGTTCTGCCAAATATTAAATTCACATGTTCATTAAAAATTCATTAGAAAATATTAAATGTGCATCCCTATTTGAGGACATAAGTAATCTACAACTACTTCAATATGTATTTGTATACATCTTTAAAAGCCACATGCTCTCAAAGAATAGAAATTAAACAGAGAGTAAATCATTGAGACTAAAATGCATAAGGATTTGAAATTATAGTCGTTACCATGTAGTACAGAGTACAAGTTTAACAGCATACCTAACCTGGAAATGGTTGGCAGAAATGTATTCTAGTCCAATAAGCTGCCACCTCTATTACAGACAGCTTGATGGAAATACATGTTCAGGGCCAAAAGCACATAAGGTTGCCAGATAAAATACAGGAGGGACATCCAGTTAAATCTTCATTCCAGATAAATGACAAATGTATTTTTAGTATAAGGAAGTCTCAAATAATGCATGGTCCATACTTATATTTCAAAAAGCATCCATTAGAAGGGGAGGTACTGAGGAATGAAATTGACCAAATTATATTGTTATATTGTGTGCGTGTACAAATATGTAACAACTAATTCCACTATTATGTATAATTATAATGCACCAATAAAACATGAAAAAAATCATTTATTGTTTATCTGAGACTCAATTTTAACTGAACATCCTGTATTTTTATTTGCTAAATCTGGCAACCCTTACAAACGCTTAGATTATGGCAGCCTAGCAAGAGCCGAACAGGCTGGACTAATTAACATCTGTAAGAGAGATCAACCGTGTCTATATTCATTAAATAAGCACTCTTCACTCCCTCCATCCCTCCCTCCCTCCTTCCTTCCTTTTTTCCTTTCCTTTCTCCCTCCCACTTCCTTCTTTCCTTCCTTCCTTCCTCCACTCCCTCCCTTCATCCCTCAACAAGTAGCCATCGTACTTTACTATGCACCAGATTCTATTTAGCAATAAAAACATAATAGTGAACCAGCAATCTTGCCATCCTAATAGCAAACTGTGCCAGGGCTTGCGGCAAACATTTACAAAACATTATTTCACATGATTCTCACAAGCAACCCTATAGAGTAGAGGTTGATTCAAACACATATGGAGAAAGAAAGGGGAGCAGATAGATTCTGTACACATTTCTCAAAGTCCCACAGTATCTGAGCCTCACTCATTCCGATCTAGAAGGCTATCTTCCACAAAGTAAACTAACTACCAGGGTGAGAGACCACCTCGTCCTGGCAGACAGACAGCTCAAGGGCAGGAGCTGAGAGGGCACACAGGAGGGACCTCTGCCCATCCCAGGGAAGCCAGCATGAAAGTGGTGGTTTCAGAGCATCCTTTGGGAAGCATGCTGACTAGGAAGGCCACCCAACCTGACTTCAACTCATCCAATTCAAGCCTTGCCCAGTTCAGCATCTATAAGATGTGGGCATAACACCCCTGTCCTAGGAAGGCTGGGAGAATCTAATAGATGCATGTACTTATTTTCCAAAGAGTCTGTTACATAGTAGTTTCACACATTAAAAAAAAAAAAAATCTACATGGGGTCTCCACAGGCCTTACCATGTTCCAAAGCCTTACCTGAAGTGTGCAGAATTTGAAGCCTTCTCAGGCTGAACCAATTAACACCTAAGGAGGTACCCCCTTGAATGCTTCAAGCTGCTGTCTGACTAAGAGAACATGATAGCAAAAGTACCATGCATTGGCCTCTTGCTGGAAGCCAGGCATGACTATGCATAGCACCCTAGTTTTGCAGAGAGGTAACCTGAAGCTCAAAGAGTTTCACAATTTGTGCAGGAACTTTGACACAGTAAGCACAGAGGTAGGATTAGAGCCCATGCCTAGCCAATGCTCATCAACTTTCTCCTGCCTCTTGGGTTCCTCCTCCTCTGAGGGTTCCAGGTGCTTCCCAGGCCAGATGAACCCCCAGCACTCAGAGAATAAGGCTGGAGAAGGTGGACAAGAGTTGGAGAATCTGGACCGAGCTGAGGCTCCAGATGTGAGTCTGAGGCAGCCATGCCTCACTTAATGACAGAGACGTTCCGAGAAATGCATCTTTATGCGATTTCACCACGTGTGACATCGCACAGTGAACAAGCTAAGACAGCAATGACGTCATTAGGCGATACAGTCTCGTGGAACCACCGTGGCGTATGGAGTCCAAAAGTCAGTTATGTGGCACTGACTGTATTGCAACCCAGGACCCTGGGGCTGGCCCGCAGGGTGAAGCAGAGAACCCCTGTTCTTTTTATTTTAATTCCCTTGTTCGGTCAGGTCATTACGCATTCACCACGGTAATGTCTAACCAAGACGCGACCCAAATCTCCCTGAAAATATATAGGGCATTCTGGCTCTCTTAGAAATTCATTTTGGGGAAACAAAATGAGAATCAGGAAGAGAGGGTCAAGTCGGAGAGGCTGGCAGCATTTCTCAAAGCAGCAAGAAAGAAACGCAGGGTCTTCCCTGATGTTTGCATGGTATCTGAGCATCTGGCTTCACTCTGCTCACGTCAACGCGGCTCGTTCCCACCGCGCTTTCCCCTCATTTGGACTTCCGAATACTCGCGCCTGACGTGTATAATTTGGTGCTTTAATATAGAGTAACATTATTTTTCATTTACTCCCGTCTGCCATCAGTATCATCTTTTCATTTAACCAGATGCAATTCTTTTTTCTTTCGCTAAATTGAAAATCCATGAGCGACAGGGAGTGCAATGTTTTAATTAGCTCATATTTTTTATATGGATTTATGTCTTTAAAATACATTTGTGTAATTCTTCAGCTAAATTAAAAACGTCTTTCTGCGAAAGTGAGGAGGAGAAAATAAAGAGCTAAATTGTGTCATTAGCTTAGGTAGGTGCGGATGGAGGACGGGGTCTAGCGGAGGGATACAGGACGGCCGCGGCCACTCCCCCACGCTGATTTTGAACTTGCCCTTGGTTTAAAGAAGTCTTTCTCTAAAAAAAAAAAAAAAGGCTTCTCGGAAAATGGCTTGGGGAGGAATTTTTCCAAGGCCCCTAGTAAGTAAACAAGCAGTTACCTTCAGTGAGCTAATTTGAAACCGAACCTTCCGCCAAACAGAACAGAAAAATAGGAGTCATAATGATAAACAGTTTTCCCCTGCATTTCTCTCTTTGTCTTTTTTTTTTTTTTTTTTTAACTATCAAGTTTAAAGCTTTCCACGATGCTTTTTTTCTACTTTATAGGAGACAAGTGACATTCCGTGGTAAATGGGAGAAAAAGCCATGCAGAACTGAAATCTCTCTAATGCATTGACACTAACTTGCCCTCTATTGTTGGAAATGAGCGAGCGCTCATGAGTGTTCATCAAACGGCTCCTAATGCAGTTAAAGCATTCAGCTATAATTTCTCCTTGCATTTATAATTACTGTCATAGACTGCACACCTCGGTGAGCAGATTAAAGCTATAAACTATTTAGCTGCGGCTCTCCGACGAGGAACTTGATTTGTCTGGCAGGAGTTATTTGTTAGGGAGCTTGACACTTCACATAAAAATGACTCAACTTGATGAAGAACAATGCAGTTTTAGCAATGCGGGGATTTTAAATCAGTCAGGACGCCACGCCCTGCAAGAATCGCAGGGCAGTTTGTTAAATGATATGTAGGCCACGGAGATAAGAGGATGTGTTAAGGGGACCAAAATAGAAGAGGATTGGGTGCAGCTGCTTCTCATCCGGAAGATCGGGAGTTTGTTGAAAATCAGCGTGTGTCATGTTCTCCTATTAAATCCAGTGTCAATGTTGCATGAGGCTCATCTGGCAGGGCAGAGGGAGGCCAGCAGCCCTGGAGCCTGTCACGTTTGGGGTTTTGAGCACTCTGTGAGGCTGTTGGGAACCTTTGCCTCCCAAAGCCCAGGACACCTGCGTCATGTGGGAAGTGGGGTTTGGGTTTGTTCTTATTTTTCCTGGACTCTTCTTGTATTTCTTTGTCTGTTTGCAGGAGGCACGTGATGTACATAGGCACAGAGTGTTTCCTTTGTGCTGATTCTATACCTTTTAACTGGGAAACCAAACAAAAATAGCTATTTCCCAGCTCAGATTCTTCTAGTTGTTGCACCTGATGACCAGGAGCTGGCTCTCCCAGGTATCATTAGCAACTTTTGTTTGATACGGAATCATCGTTCAGCCTCCGGCTCCTCACAGTCATACACAAACAAATGCACTTTAAGACTAGAGTTCAGGATCAAGCCTGCAGATTTATCAGCAACAGCAATGGGTGCAGGTGCCTAAATATTAGGGGTCACAAATACTAGCATTCCAAGGACTGAGAAGCAATGGGGACTCCAGCAGGCAGGGCAGGGGCTGTGACGCATTAGAGCAGGGAGCCCCTGGGTAGCCCCACAGTTACCCAGACACCTGGGAAATCCCAATCTCTGTGGGAAAGCTCCCAGTATTTAGATGGAGAGAGTTTTCCTGGTATGTTTTGGTTTGGTTTTGGTTTTGGTTTAGTTGTTGCTCTTTTGAACCGTCTTCAAGCTAACCAAAGTAGGTCTGAGACCAGACTTAACTCTAAGCTACCAACTTGCAGCCTCTGAATCAGATGGCAAGCCAAACATTGAAACCAGCCCGTTTCCTGGTGTTCTTTGTCGCCCTCTTCCTTCAGGTAACCCCCCAACTGGTGCTAGGACCTTGATTCTTATGTTCAGTGCCCCTGTCCCCGACTCTAGAGGAAGTGACACATCCCTCTTGTGATTTAATCTGGTAGCTTCTACATAGAGTAGGAGAGCAGCTGAGCTCTTGGTAGGTAGATGACCAGTCACATAGGCTTGCCAGAAATAGGGAAGGGATAACTTGGGGGATATAGGACAAAGACCAGGAAAGTTCGGAGACACTGTGGCCGTGCTGCTGTCCTGACATGACCTGGTTCCTCCTCGGAGGGTGGACATCTTTCTCCTTTTATGGATACTTCCCTCCCTTGCCGAGCACTTCCTGTGTGTGCATGCTGTTCAGGCAATGGGGATGTGGCCACCATCAGGACGGGCACACCCCAAGTCACTCAGCTGGTGGGGCTACGTGTGTTAATCCTGATGATCTTCAGTCAATGCCAGTGTTTCCCAGCGCATTTGGGTCTAAAATTTACTCTGAATCCTCCCAACAAATCTGCAAGGTAGATATCATTCCCATTTTAGAAGTGAGAAAACTGAGGTTCAGAGAAGGTGCTTCAGGTGCCCAAGACCCACAGCAGCAGGTGGCCTAGCTGCAACTCTAGACCACATCACAGGTCTGAGCACCAGGCTCCTCACACAACCACGCAGACCCTGGCTTTGGTGTGTTTTGAGCAGTCAGTGTTTCCAAGCATATGCATAAAGTCTTAACAAATCTTAACATGTAGCAATGCCCCAGTTGTAGCTATTTACCATGTTCCTGCATGCCTAAAACCCTGGCCCGAAAGCTCGGAGCTCAGAAAGAGCAAGCAGGTACATCCCCCTGCCTCTGAGGTTGCACCAACTTTAGCCCACATACACTCCTACACGTGACCCCATGTTCTTGCTGGTGACCACAGGACCATGGCATAAGATCCTGTTCAGTGAAGGGAGCTCTCCAGTGATTCACCACAGCTTGCCGATTTTCATACAGAGGCTACCCCACATTCACCCACACACTGTGGGCTGAGCACTTCCCATGTGTGCGTGCTTTTCAGGCAATGGGGATGTGGCAGCCATCAGGACAGGTACACCCCAGGCGCCCTTGGGGAGACAAGCAAACCTATAGGTCACACTGAAGAGATGGAAATGAGCTTGCGGTTTCCAGAGGGCTCAGGTCCTGCCTGTGGTTTAAATGTTCCCTACAAAACTCAGGTTGAAATTGCACAGCCCTGGGGCAGGGCTAAGAGACGGGGCTTCGAGAGGTGATTGGGATCAATGCGACGTCACGGAACTGATTCAGTTATCACAGAGGTGGGTCAGTCTTCGCAGGGATGGGTTTCTGATGAGAAGCGTGAGTTTGGTGGACAGTCCCCTCCCTGGGTGTGTCACATGGTACACTACCAGGGTCTCTCCATTTAGCACTTTCCAGCCTCTAGAACCATGAGCCGAACGCACTTGGATTCTTCATAATTTAGTCAGTGTGGGTGTTCTGTTATAGCAGCTAAACATGGACAAGGACGCTAGTCTCTGTGTCAGACAGCCCAAGCAGTACCTGCGAGTTGGGTTCCCCAAGAGGAAGCAAGAGCAACACCAAGACCCTGAAGGCAAGAGCCGGCCCAATGGATCGGAAGATGTGCCAGGCAACAGTCAGCTGGGTGGGGTGTGTCAGGTGACCAGAGGTCTCCACTGGGCGAGCAAGGGCAAAGCACTGAGAATGACAGCTGAAGAAAGCATCCAAGGAGTTCAAGGACTATGGGCTGAGCTGGGGAAGATGGGGAGAAATAAGGCCCAGAGAGGGTAAGTGAGTTACGCTGGGGCACACAGTTAACAGACTTCACATGTCTGAAGAAAAGGAGAACCTTAACTGGGCACAATTGGGAAGTTGGCCCAAGAGAAGGAACACGTTGTCACACCATACGGGAGGTGCAGGAAGGGTCTCCGTGGCAGTGAGTTGAGCAGGCACCTGGAGCGCAGGACAAGCTGGCCACAAGACAGGGTTCAGGCAAGGAGGCAGGAGGTCTGGGTTGCAGCAGATACACAGGCCCCACAGGGAGCAGCCAGGCCCCGGGGAAGCTGCTCTTCCCTCCCTGCTGTGTAATCGGTGCCATGCGGTGAAGGGCACCTCCCGGCTCCTCTGGAAGCGCAGCCCTTACTTGTGCCTCTGGGGCTGCTCCGTGGGAGGGCACAGCTTTGGCCCACCCATGGTTTTTGGTCACTTCCTGCTGGCGTTTTTGAGAGGGGGAGGGAGGTCTCACATACACACAAGAGAGTGATTCCATACCTCCTGACCGTCCCACACAGCCACAAAGACCCGAAGGCCTCGGGTCCAAGAGACACAGAGAGCCATCGGGGAGGACTGGCCCCCTGCCTGGCCTTCTGCCCTCCTCTCACACGTCTTCAAGGCTATGGGGCTGTAACCGTGAGTGAGCTCCTGGCCCTTGGGGACCTTGGACCTCGACTTAGATCAGGCTCAGGAAGGTGTTTGGTGATGGTCCCACTGACTGTCCGCAGTGGGTTAGGGTCCTGCCGATTCTCTTTGTTGCACTGAACGAGAGCAGGGGGGACACAGGGAGTCAAGGCAGCTTCCAGAGCAGGTGCATCTATCCCAAGACATGAAAGAAGAGGAGAAGGAAGTCAGGAGAAGAGACACCAGAGAGAGAAAAGAAATGGAAGGAGAGCAAGAGCAAAGGAAGATTCTGGAAGCTAAAAGAGTTCTATTTGTATGCTTGGTCCCACCCCCAAAACTGTTTCCCGTTCTCTCTGATGAAGCATAATAACTGCAGACTCAAGTTCCCAGGAGCCGGGTCCCTGTGCTTCCTCATGTACAGCAGCCCGAGCCCCTGCAGTCCAGGGCGACAGAGCTGGTCTCACTAACCTCAAGCAATGTCACCTAGGATAAGAAACCATTCACCTTGGATTTTCTGAAAGACCAGTGTGAGAACTGTCCTTCTCCCATGATTGCTAGCCTCCCATCATTGCTAGTTAGATGCAGTGGCGCACGCCTGTAATCCCAACAGCTTGGGAGGCTGAGGCAGGAGGATCGTGAGTTCAAAACCAGCCTCAGCAATGGTGAGGCTCTAAGCAACTCAGTGAGACCCTGTCTCTAAATAAAATACAAAATAGGGCTGGGGATGTGGCTCAGTGCTACAGTGCCCCTGAGTTCAATACCTGGTACCACCCCCTACACACACATACACACACACACAGAAAAAAAATCATTGCTAGTATTAAGAATAACAGGGCTATAATTATCAATTTTATTTTCTTTGAATTTAATAAATATTATTGGGCATCTGCCTGTTGCAGACCCTGAGCCAAGCTCTGGGGTGCAGCACCATCACCAACAGAGCTGCTTCTTGACTGTGTAGTACTCCACTTGAGTAGGGGAGGCAGATGATAATAAAATAATCACCACAGCTAAATATCAAAACATGGCAGCGGGAAGTGCCACCAATCAGGGTGCGTGTGGCTCTGAAAGTCTCCAGTAGGACCTTTGGCCTGATGATGAAGGTCCGGGAGGCCGGGACAGGAGATGGGAGGGACAGCAGGTGGAACAGGAAGTATGATTCAGACACAGGAGGAGGATGCCTGTGCTAAGGCCCTGGGGAGAGTGAGAAGAGGGCTAAGTACAGGACAGAGAGAGAGGATGATGTGGATGGAGGCCTCAGTCACTCCGTTTCTCCTAATATTTCACCTCTAAGATTTCACCCTGTGCGCGGCTCTTTAAAAGCACTACCCACCCTTACAAGATGAGTGACATCCATCCATCTTACATGAAAGGAACTAAAGCTTAGAAATAATGAAAATCCCGAAGGTCACAGTAAACAGCAAGAGGGCAAAGTGGTCCAACCTCCCCTGACTCTGCAGGGTTTCACCTCCCAGGGGACTTGGTCAGTCACACCCTCTCCCTCTCTGCCAATGAATCACCATCTACAGCTGGCCCAGAGAGGCAAGATGCCTGCTGTGGTCAAGGTCAGATGCTCACAAACACTTAATAAACCCTGCGAGGAATGAATGGGCCTGTGACACTGACCCACGTGGGTGTTCACGGACCGGTTCTGTGCGCTGCGCCCTGCTAAGCGCTTTCCCGTAGTACAGCCTTTCTCACTCCTCCACGACGTTTTGAAATGGCTGTTTTTAATTAGTCTTCCTTTCTGCCACTAAGAAAACTGGAGTTTTAAGAGCTCGGGGACTTGTCCAAGGTCACCCAGCTGGTTCAGGTTGAAGCTGGATCAGACTCCTCCCCAGAGCTTTGGTCTTAACCCTTCCCGTCCTGCTTTGGGCAGCAGAAGGCAAAGTCCATACAGATTCAGCCGGGCTGGCTTGGCCTCCGGGGGCTGGAGTGTTGAGATCTTTGGGGGTGGAGGGGTGGGATTTGAACCGGGAGATCACATGAAGGGGATGGAGCGGGCTTGGAGTGTCTTTTTACCAAAAACAACTTTCTGTTGCGATTTGGGGCTGCAAGTGTGGGGAGTTTTCTAGGCGGGATGGGAAGGGACTTCGTGCAGGTACAGACCAGAACTTGAGTTGCTTACAGTCATTTTTGTGTCTAGTCGAGGAGATGGGAGCCTAAGGAAGGAGGGCGGAGCCCCACAGCTGGGAAACTGAGGTACTTTTGAATTCGGGGACTCAGGGGTGACCTACAACGGCTACCATGGCCTGGGAATGGCAGTGCAAGGCCAGGGATCAAGCAAGAGGAGAGGGGACGGCCAGATCTGGAAGTAGCCAGTACCCCGTGTCCCTCATGGTGACCTGTGGGGTCCGCTTGGCTTCTTGTTCCCCTGGGATGAGTGTGGGCGAGGCTTCATCTTCAGAATGAATGACCGTTTGTGAACGACACAGTGGTGACTTTAAAACCGTATCTCAGGTGACTATTTGATCATACCAAACCTCAGTTTGCTGGTTAGGCAAGTGGGGCTGACGGCCATTCTTCATGGGGCCATTCTGAGGATTAAAGGAGATGGTCCCCCTTTCGCACCTAGAATGTAGTCAATGGTAGCAAATGTCTCTGTGGGCCACCATCTTTGCCAGGACTCTCAGAGGTCAGGGCAGACTTTGGGCTCAGACTCACCTGGCTTCAAGTCCCAGCAGTACCACTTCCTACCAACTGAGCCTGGTCAAGTCAGCTATTCTTCCTGCCCTCCAGCTTCCCCTTCCCTAAAACACAGTTAAAAATGCTAATCTCCCAGCAATGCCTGTTTAAAAAAAAAAAAAATCTACATTCAGATTGATAAAATAGCCACACAGGTTGAGTGGCAGTAAATGGCCTTGCGGTCTCCTTTCTCCCACCCAAGGTGGGTGGTCAGGACTAGGTGAGACGGCCTCTGAGAGCATTGGCACTGGGTCTAGTACCCCAGGCAAGTGCTAGATGAACTTCACATTCCTCTGGATTCCCTTGATCGCCTGCCTCGAGAAAAAAAAAACAACTCCTTTTCATTTGCTAAAGGCTTAAATCAAGATGTGGAATGGATTTCGCTGTTTCATTTGAATAAATAAGGAGGCTCTGAGTACAGATTTATCTAAAACTGGAGAGAGCTTCATCCAGCACCCTCCCCTCTGACTGCCCCTGCTCTATGCCCAGCTTCCTTGAAAAATCCCACAAGTTCACTGGCAACTGAGCCACGCTTGGGAATCTCCACCCTAGAATGTTCTATCCTGATTTCAGTTCTGATGATGCTGGCGGTGCTGGCAATGGTGGTGCTAGTGCAATGATGTTGACCACAGGTGGTAACAGACATGCTGAGAAGGTGCGTGGCATGGCATCTTGTCACTGCCATCCTTATTTTCATGGGCATTCATAGAGAGTGATCTTTTATTGAGCACCATTTTGAGTCACCATTTTGATTATGTTATCTGCAACAATGGGTGAAATAGACCTCTTCCTTCAGTACTTCTTTTTCTTTTTGACCAAAAGAATTTGATATATTTTAACATCACCTCTGAGAAGTAACTGGAGACTACTTTTATTCACAAATTTAACTTGGAGGAAACAGGATTTTTTTTTTTTTGATGAAAGTGGAAGTCAGAAATCCATCTGTAGCCGACACTACAGAGATGCCCAGATTCCTGATACTCTGACCTTGTGCCCATTCCTATCTTCTGCCTGTTTTTCCTTCTAATACAGGAACCTGTAACTGTTTCAATTTCCCTCCCCCGACCTACTGGAGCTGTTGCTGCAGGTGCAGAGTGCCCTTGAGGCCTGCAGGTGATCGCCCCTGGATGACCCTCAGCCAATGACTGGCTCATGTCTGAAATATCAGAGCCCAGTCCTGGCCTCCAGTGGGACCAAAGAATGAGCCACAATGATCTAGGTCCCTTGTGTATATTATCTCAACTAATCTTATACCTAAAATTCATTTTAAAAAGAACTGGGATTACTCCTAGCCTGCAGGTAAAGAAACCAGCCCTTAAAGAAATGAAGTGACATACAAGAAAAAGTTGCCAGGGAGTATCCCAACTAGAGATCAAGTGTAGACAAGTGGATGATTTTCCTCAGGCCAGAACTGAGGCCGAAAGTCCTCCTAGCATCCTTCTGGGATCTCTTGGTCAAATTCTGTAAAGTGTACACCGGGGTGTGAGGTGTGCACACTCCTGTCCTTCTCAGGAGAGATGGATGGGCAGAAGTTGGAAGACCCCTGAAGCCCAGATCTCCGATGTAGGCGACTTCTTCCACTCGGGCCTCCAGCACATTGGCCCTCTTGGTGGGCCTGGTGGTGCCTGGTATTTAAACGTGCCTGGGTTTATCTGATATTTTTTCATTGATGGAAAAAAAAATGATGTTTCAGGTTGTTATTTTCAATGCTACATTACTCGATTTCACAGTCAAATAATTCTATTTTTGTTCACCAGAGGATTTTGTCATGTTTAATTGTTTGTGACTCCCTGCCCCCCATGTTTGCTGGAGTTCCACTTCCCCCTTGCTGCTGCCTCCAGATTCTCCTGTGTGCCGTAACCATGGAGATGGCTCCCGATTGGATAATCTTTGCTCTGGCTTAGAAGTCAAGAGCCAATCAGGACCTTGTCAACCCAGAAATGTAAGAGGATGAAAAATGGGAGGGTCTGAGTGGCGGGCCCGCCTGTCCTGCCATCGCAGGAGGTGGGGTGTTCTGACACCTAGAAATCCCTAGGGGTCAGTGGGCTCTGCTGTGGCCTGGCCTTGGGGCTGGGTCTCCTTCCTGAGGGCTCTGGAGCAGGTCTCATCACTTCTCTAAACCCCAACTTGACAAGCAGCTGCACAAAGGCCAACCTCACAGATTGTTATAAGGATAAAATCAGAGCAGACCTACAAAGTGCCTACATAGAAAAGTATCAGACACTCAGCATTGCTCACGTAACATGCCTGCCCGCCTAATAATTGAGACACCACACCCTGAACCAGGTGGGTGACATGCCTAACAATTTTAATCACAATAGCAACTACAGCATTTGTGAGGTGCTGGAACCGAGTCACATTTCCTATCTCGGGGACTTCCATTTAGGGAAGACAAATATGGAAACATTCATTCAACAGTCGATGCCCATCATGGGTTGGGGTGAGTAGCTGGTGCTAGGAACAGATGAGCCGTGTAGAGGCGTCCCTGCCCACAGAACATGTAGAGCTTCCCCTGAAGAAAGGTGGGCATCACGGAGGCTTGGCCTGTGCTTGGTACTGACTGGGTCAGTGGAAGATCCGAGGCATCAAATCCCCCTGATTGAAAGGAGAGGAGACGTGGGCTGGGTGTTAACCACGATGAGGAACTGCAGGGAGAGAAGAGGGTAAGAGCATGAGAAAAGAATGAATGAGAGAGCAAGGCTTTGTCAGAGGGAGGCGTGGTGCATTCCAGAACCTGCGCACGCATGGCTAGCGGGACCCAGTGTGAGGGAGAAGATGGCAGAGAGAAGAGTCTGTGCAGGCAGTGGCTGGTGGGTGCACACATGGTGGCTTTTGCCGGGTGCACAGAAGTGTTTGCAGCCCTGTGGAGACGGGTATTCCAGAGAGGCTCACTTGGTAGAGATTCTGGAGCATGGTTCCACAAAGCTGACTTTGTAAGAATGGGAAGTGGACTTTCTACCTGAGCCTCAAGTGATTCCTGCATGCCAATTCCACTTCTGCCTCTAAGCTCCACGAGGGCTGGGACTGTGTCTCCATCTGCCTTATATCATCAAAAACAAAGGAAAGAAGGGAGGGATTAAAGAGAAAGGAAGACAGGAGGGAGGAAGGGACAGAGTTTAGGAGATGATCATAACTTCCCTATGACATCCGCCATCTGTGAAATGATAGTGATGCCTGTCACTCATCAGTGAGGCGGATCGAGTAGGCATAGTATGTAAATTGCTGAGCAAAGTGCCCAGCACCTAACAGCAGCCGGGGAAGGAATCATAGGGCTTTGCAAAGCCCAGAAGAGTACGGAGAGGTGAGAAGCTCTTCTAGCAAACCATGGAAATGATTCCTGTAGAGGACGGAAAGGCTGCTGGGAGGCTTAAGAAATGTCTCTTCTAGAGGCACAAATGCCCACCAGAGAGAGAGTCATAGGTGCCTTCAGGTGAGCCAGTAGAGCCTCCTGGGCACTACTTCAATTTTCCCTTAAATTAATAATATTGACAGAGAACCTTCTAGAAGCCAAGCCCTGTTCTGAGTGCTGACGATGCCAGAGACTAAGAGAAACTTACATTCTGATCAGGAGACACAGGAGGATGATAATATTCTCAGCTAGCATTTATTGAACACATAAATATAAGTAGCAAATTTTTCAAGAATGGGCACCTAGTGAGTCCAGGTCAGTGTGGGGGTCTGTGCCAGGGCCACCTATTTTAAGTAGAGGGGTTAAGGAGCAAGATAAGAAGGCTGGGAAGGAGCCAGTGTGGCAGATGGGGACAGCACATTTCAGGCAGGAGATATAGGAACAGGGTGGATGTGGTTGATATAGAGAAAGGTTGGAGTTTCAGGTGAGGGTAGAGGGTGGGGGGCCTTGAGTCTCAAGTGGGGGCCCGGGAAAAGTGGGGCCTTGTGAATGTTCCAAGAATTTTGGGTTGTTTTCCTTTTTTTCACTAAGCCATTGATGTATTTCAACAGCCAAATGGCACAATCCATTTTCTTCTAAGAAGACCACTCAGGCTACCCAGTATGCAGTGGATGGAAAGGGCCAAGAGCAGAGCAGGCCAGGGAGGATCCTGGAGGGAGCTGGCAGAGGGATGGAGGCTCAGGACTGCAGTGGAGGCTGGAATGAGGGAAGAATAAGTGGAGGCAAGAGAATTAGGGGTCACTCAGCACCATGCATGCATGTTTAGCAAGGGGAAGGGATATCAAAGATGGCGGGCTCCAGAGGACCAGGATTCAAATGCTCTCCCTCCATCTCCTGGGACCTGCCCCAGCTCCTAAACATGACCCAACTGCCCATTTTCCAAGATGAAGCCATTGCAATAAAAATAAAGCAGTATCTTTATGCTTTCCCAGGAATTATGGAGCACAAACAAAGGTTTCCGGGGTGGTCTCGTCTCCTGTTTTCCAACCCCATCTTGACCCCTCACTCTTTCTGTAACCAGCCCTCCTGCTCTGAGCATCAGCTCTAGGTGGTCCTGACCGACTTTGGAGGAAGATTCACTGGCAAGATAAAATGGAGGAATATATTATTTTTTCAGAATGATTCAGTGACCTCGTTGGCATCCTCGTGACTGCTGGGATCTTCTGCAATTATTCAGTTTAGCAGCAGAAGGTTCTGGTGATCGGAGAAAACTAATGTCGATGTTGAATGCCAATCAATTTGCAATCCATATTGGTAACCACTTGATGCTGGACCCAACCAGGGAACAAGCCTGTAGTCATGAGGTCAGGAGAGCTGGAGCCAACACAAGCTGCAGAACATCTCAGTGCTTCATGGCCAAATGCAAGGCCTCTTTCCCTCCCCACTGGCTGGCGCTTTCTTCCTGTCCTCTTTTCCTCCATCTCCATCACTTCGTCCCCTCGCCTGTCCCATTGCACACTACTGTCCAGAGTTCTCTGGCTCCGCTTCCATGCAGAGCCCATGATGTCCCAAGCAGGCATGGGTGCCCCCAGAGTCTCCATAAGCTTGTGGGGTTCTCACCATTCAGGTCTGTTTGGCCCCTGCTGGAGATCAAGCATTGATCTGCTTTGCTTGCTTTCCAACAGCACGGTTTGTTCTGGAACGGTCTTTATCAGGAAAGGCCCTGACAATGGGAAAAGCACCCTAATATAAATAGACCATTTGTGGGCTTGCACTCTGACAAGTGCCAGTGAACTGCAAGACTCCAGAAACGCTCTGAAAATGTGGAAACGCGTACCAGAGGCATTTGCTTAATAACTACCCAATTCTTTGAGCTCACCTTATCAAGCTTTAACCTCCACGTCTCTAAGTTCCTAGTTCAAAAACACAGAGTCTCCTCTGTCCTCAAGCTAATTTTTAAATTATATACCATTGTAGAGAGGCCCTCGTGTTGAAGATTATGAGTCATTTCCACATCTGAAATGGGGAATTATAACTGAACATTAGCGACTGCCTATAAATCTCAGGGAGCAATGTGGCGTGGGTAACCACAAGGCCTTCACTGGGAAGAAAGAGCACAAAAAGCAGATGCAGAGGGTGGAGGGGAATTTCAGGAGACCCATTTCCAGCTGGAGATCACATACTCCCCAGTGGCTGAGCAACCCCAGGACCCCAGTGAACCTGGGTTTGGGATGAAGCTGGGATTCTGTGGCTGTCTCTTTCATTTTTCTTGGAACTCTTGGGAAGTTTCTTAGAAATTGAGAAATTTGTCCTAAGGCTTGCTAGGATCAGCAAAAGGCAGGAGGACATGTCATCCTGGGATAGTCTGTCTGCCAGCAAGTGAACGTGAGCAAGCAGGCGCACTGCTTGGGAATATGGAGGCTGTGTGCATGGCCCCTGCTCACGGGATCACCAGAGAGGTGTGTGGATCTGGCTGCCATCCGGGTTCCACTACTAGCTAACAGTAAAAGCAAATGTCCTAACCCCTTTCAGGCAATTTCTTCATCTCTAAAATAGAAGTCACCGCCCCACCTCAGGGCTTGATGAAGAGGGACAAGAGAAGCCAGATGATACTTTAAGCCAGAAGTTCTCAGACTTGAGCATGTACCAGAATCATTGGGGGGGGGGGGCAGGGAGCGGTGTTAAACCACAGAACTGAGCCCTACCCCAGAGTGTCAGATTGAGAAGGTCCAGGGAATACCAGATAACTTGAATTTCTAACAACTTCCTAGATGATTTCAGTGGTACTGGACCAGGGACCACACTTTGAGAAGAACCCTTTGCTTTAAGCACAGTACTCAGCATGTTGGATATGCTTTAAACTCTTTGCTTCTCTTACTTTTAATCCAATCTCTGAGGCTATCTGACACTCTGTGTAAAGAAGATGCACAAGCTGTCAGGGAGATCCCAGCTTACTGTACAAAATCAAGTCGAACCAAGATGGTGCATCCATCCAGATCATCCATGAGGGGAAAAACAGACCAGAAGCTGAGGTTCACACACACACACACACACACACACACACACACACAGGCAAAAGGAGGAGAGACTCAAGGTCTAAGAAGGCAAGAGCTGGCCTAGAGGATTTCATGACTCTGCTGAGATGGTTGAAAGAGTGGATGATGTTGACCCAGTCATTTCCACTGTGTCAAGAGGGGTTTCTCATCTGAAGCCCTGAGGCTGGCTGTCCAGGGAACAGGTCCTCTTCTTGACTTAATACCTTCCTTAGCTTGGAAGGGATTGGTTATAAAATTATTTGGGAAGTAAGAGTTTAAACTGTTTGGCATGCTAACTCTAAATTGTGTTTATCATAATCTCTTGTTTACAATTGGCTGCAAACCAAGTCAAACTGAATTAAACAAAACAAGGAATATATCAGCTCATCCAAGGAGAGAATTGATTTCAGGCACAGAAGACTTCTGGGTTCAAAAGATGCAAGCCCTCAGAACTTCATCTCTTCTCCTCTCTGCCCAGATCTCCTCTGGTTGCCTTCGTTCTTGGGAAGTGGAGAGGTGGCCTGGACCAGCTCCAGGGTTAGATCGTGCCAGTTTGGGAGACCTTGCAGAGTCCCTTTCCCCCGAGATTGCCAATCAAAGGTGGAGAAGGGTTAATTGGCCTGCTGGGGCACAGACAGTTGGAGCAATGCCTGAGGCTGGGAACAGGATGCTCTCTTTGGTCTGGCTTAGACTTGTACCCATGGAAACAGTAGAGTCAGCACAGTGCTTCTTGGGCTGATTGGGCTGTCAAAAGAAGCTGTGAAGTCAGTGGTCTTCTGGGGGGAAATGACCCCAAATCCAATTCATCTTGTTAAATTTTGACCTGGGCATCTTCTCCCTTTCACAACATTTGCTGATCATTCTGATTTTGAAGTTATAGGGAGCATGATGTTCTCATGGTGTTGGAACTTAGGATCCATGGGCCCTTTTCTTTCTCTGTCTCTCCTCTCACCCTCCATCCCATCCCTATTATTGTTTTTATTAGACCTCTCTCATGCTTTTCCCACTTCAACCTCCGTTTCCATAGCAGCTTGTCCTCTTGCCAGGACTGATGCAGTAGCCACACTGAGGTCTTCCCACCTCTGCTTCCTACCCTGTCCCGGTTTGCAGGACACAGCTGGAAGAGTCAGTGCCATAATTCATGGCAGGATTTCCATGAGAGTTTATTCTACCTCAGGCACTTCAAGTGCAGTCTCTCTGACCCTTACGTTAGCTCTTCTCATCATTCAGCATCTCTTGCCTGAAAATCTGTCTAAACCAGGAGTCACCAAGTGTTTTCTGTAAAGGACCAGGTAGTAAACAGTGTCAGCACTGCGGACCACCTGGTCTTTGTCACAACTACCCCGTTTTCCACTGACGCACAAAAGCAGTAACAGATGATCTGGACATGAAGAGTGGCCAGCTCTGTTCCAACCAAACTCAACCCACGAACCCTGAACCTTGAATTTCATGTAACTTTCATTTGTCATATTATGTCATTCTTTTTTATTTTTTTATTTTTTATATTTTACTAGGTCATTCTTCTTCTGGATATTTTTAACTACCTAAAAACATCCAATAGTGTTAGGCCCTACATAAACAATGGCAGGCTACACTTGACCACAGTGCCGTAGTCCCCACCCCCTGACCCAAAGTAACTCAGCCCTTTACACTGTTTTATTTCCTACCTAAAACATAGAGCTGTGTGGTATTTAACTCCCAACAATGGCAGTAATGCCTGAACTGGAACTCAACTATTTAGCTAATACAAGTGAGATCCAGGAGCTCAAGATTAAATTTTAATATTTAGTGAAAGAGTTTATACTTGTCAAGGAAATCTAGCTTCCCCTATTTGAACAACTATGTATATTTCATTCTGTCTTTCCTTGTGTCTGGATCCAAGGATACAGCAATAAACCGAATGGTATTTTCCTTCCCTTCACAGATCTCATTTTCTAGTTGCAGAAGAGAGACGAGAAATAAAAAAGACAATAAATAAAAGAGACCATTCCAAAACCCAGTGGGAAATGAATGAAGTGCTGAGGGCCTGAGTAGCCATGGTGCTAGTGTAATTTGGGTGCTGTGGGAAGTCTTCTTTGAGAGAGCCAGTCCTGAAATAAACAGGAAGATTTTAGAGACCACAAGTGCAAAGGCCCTGTAGCAAGTAAGAGCTGGGAGAACTGGGGGACCCTAAAGAGCAGTGTCACTGGAACCCTGAGTGGTTGAGTGTGAGATAAATTTGACGACTCAGGATGTTCCCAATCATGCAGGTGAGGATGATAAGTTTAGAGTCTTCTGGATACATGGACAGGTTTCACAGGGAGATGGAATGGCCCTATTGGTGTTTCCAAGGGTGACTCTGGCTTTGAAGTGGGTTGTGGCTCTGTGCACCTGAATGGACCTTTCCTTCCTAACCAGGAAGCTCCTGGGAGACCTCCAGATGGACCCTGTACCTTATTACACCTTACTCAAAACTTTATGAAATTCAAGCGTTAATTAAAACCATCAACCCAACAGCATAAGTCATTCTTGGCGACCTCAACAGCAAGGATTTTTATTGCAGGTTCCTGGAGTGGGTCAGTTTGTATCATTAAATTCAAAAATTACAACTGATAGCGTCAAATGACCTCCCAAGATATAATGTGGCAAAACAAGCAAATTAACACCAGAGGCAATAAATGTCTAGGCACTAATGTGGCTTGAGTATGAAATATGTTCCCATCGCCTTGAGAGTCAGGACGCAAGGTGAGGCTCAGGTCTCCGACACCCTCTGCATGGAGCCAGCTGCAATGAGTCCTGGTTTCCAGACCTCACCAGTCCAAATCCACCATCTAGGTACTTTTCATTTTTCCTCCTCATTCATCTACAAATATTTTTCAATGCAAGCTAGTAATGGGCACAATGTCACACCAGAGAGAGTCAGAGAGAAGGATCTTGTTCTAGATGTTCTGTCCTAGTCAGCGATGGCGGTGGGAGCATCAGAGGCAGTGATTTTAGTCATGTGAGTACTGTGGATACGGGGCCATGGGACAAGAAAAAGGAGATACTTGAGGTGACAAGTCAGGAGAGTCTTTTCTGAAACAGTGACATTTTTTCTGTGATCTGAAAAGAAGGTCAAAAAGCATGGGGCTCAGACTCTGGTTTTTAGCTAATTCTAGCTTCGACACCCTGTGAAGGAGTAGCGACCCCAAGGCCCATTTTCCAGATGAAGGAATGAAAGTGTAGCAAGGTGAAGCCATCAGCTCAGGTCCCACTGATGTGCTGTGATGGGGACAAAGTGCAGAACAGCCTGCTTCTGCCCATGGACAGCTGACCCATGTCCACGGGGAAGGCTGTCCTGAGCAGGTGAACCGTGATCCGAGTTCGTGAGGGAAGGAGCAGGAGGCACTGCTCACCTCCCCGCGGTCGAGTCTAGTAAATGAGAAGGACTTGAGTAGCGTCCTGATGAGTTGGTCAAAGGGAGTTGACATTTAGGAAAGCAAATGAGGGTCCAGCAACCTCCAGGGCTGAGGGAACCTCCTGGCGGGATGCCCAGGGCAGGAGCATCCTGCATCTCCCTCCTCTCCTGCCCTCATTCATAAAGCCTTCGCCGCCCCGACAACACAGACGGCGTAGCCCAGGCTTGTTGAGAATGGAGTGGGTCCGCTCAGCGCTGCTTCCCAGACGCTGGGCCACCACCTCCATCTTAGTCACGCATGCCCATCTTTTTCAATCTAATGAACTCCAACCATCAGTGCAACTTAAGTTCGGCTGTCTGTTCGTGCATAGTTAATATTAAAAATGTACTAACAGTGTGGCTGAGAAATCAAATTATGCACATAAATATGCTGGCATAGCAGAGGCGGCAGCAGAAGCTGAAGTTAGCAACACTGATGCCAGTTCACATTTGCAAATCTCCCGTCAATCTGTCATTAAACATGTTATCAAATGATGATAAGTGTATGCTTCTTGCTTGCATTGGTGAGCCGAGTCCCGATGTTGATGCGCATTAATGGGATAATACGCATTAACATAGTTGTGCTTGGATGAACACAAAACATTTTTTATCTGTCTCAGTTTGTTTCCCCTTGTGGCCCCCAAGTAAGTGTTTTGTGTTATCAAATTGCCAAAAAAAAAAAAAATAGGGAAAACATATTACTTTTAATTAGCAAAGCATGTTGGTGGTGGATTTTTCCCCTCCCTACATGCCCCCCCAAAACTCCTGTGTGTTGGCAATGAGAGAGAGAGAGAGACAAGAGAGACAGAGAGAGGGAGAGAGGGAGAGCGCCCTACTGTCTTCTTTCGGTAAAACGATTAATGTCAGCAACTCAGAACCTGGCAATTATGCCCCGTCTTAATGCACTGGCCTTTCATCTGGGGCCCTTGCTCTTGACAGGCCTGATCGCTTCAGTTCAGTGATATGAAAGGCAGCAGAGGAAATGATCGGAGACATCCCGGGTCTGTCAGGCGGCTGGCGCTGCAATTCAGTCCCCGCTGTACCTCCGCTCTGACGCCGCGCAGCAGAGCTGGCGGCGAGGGAGACAGATGGTGGCCCCAGGCATTGCCCAGACTTTGGGGCGTCACTGACGGTGCTGAGTAGAGAAGTTGTAGCCACAGCCATTTGCCAAACTTGAGAACTGAGAAAACGTGCAGCCCCCACGGGGCGAGAAACACCGTGTGGAAAAGTTCAACGTCCTCCCTGATCACAGAGCGTCCACCAAGGCGCAGGAATAAATGCAAACGTGGACGTTGATTTCATGTAGCCGCCTTGGGGAGAAGTCTCTGACCTCAATGATCCGGGATAATGTAATTTAGAAATTACTGAATGAACATCTGGACCCTCGTGGGTATTTTTGGCAAACGTTGCGTCATTTCGGCATCTGAGAAATGCCGCTGGTGCCCAACTTTTTTGAGATTTGATTTGATTTGATTAATCTCTCATTCACCAAAAAAGTGTAGACGCCTAGGGCCTACTGTGTGCATGAAGCCAGATGGGTGTTGCTGTCCTCATGAGGCGTATGGTATTTGGGGAAAATATTTTTTAAAAAAAATCATGGCATAACAATTGATTTTGTGACGAAAAGCATAAGCGAAGGTGCATGGTGTGTGGTTACTTTGCAGGTACCTCTCCCGTCTGGCGGAATGTGTTCTTTGCCATTCATCATGCCAGAAGGTGACTGTGTTTGGCCTTCCTGGATTCTTGTTTACATGTGTTTTAGAATTAACATTGACTTCTTGCCATTTGTGTTTGTTCCTAAGTGGGCCGAGCAGCTTATTAATGATTAGAATTATTGCTGCCATTATGAATGCACTAATTAAAAGAAAAATTCTTTGTAAGGCAAACGCAAGACTGTGCAGTTAGAGATGTGGGTCTGGAAACGTGGGGAGAAAAGCAGGAAAGGAGGTCGAGGATGAGGGGCAGGGGTCTGGAGATACCGCCCTCCTCCTCTGTAGGTGCTTTCTTAGAGCATTTCCCAAGCCGGGGCAAAGAGAAAACCCATGTGGGAGTTGCCTTCCTGATTTCTTTGCCGGTGGGAGGGAATAGCCAGTTGCTCTCAGACTTGAATCCTGAGGATGTCCTGTCTTCTGCAGCTCCATTC
Organism: Marmota marmota marmota; assembly: GCF_001458135.2. Classification (NCBI taxonomy): domain Eukaryota; kingdom Metazoa; phylum Chordata; class Mammalia; order Rodentia; family Sciuridae; genus Marmota; species Marmota marmota. Next base: position 9,635,003 of record NW_026000026.1, read on the forward strand.
AGACTTAAAACACCTCTGATAGCCAGAGGTAAGACCCTCAGCTGGGCACAAAAGATGCTAATGTGACCCTGGCACATGGAAATAAGGACTTAGGAGCCAAGGAAGAGGAAATAAGGACCCCAGGGCCTTAGCCTGCATTCCATGATGGGGACAATATAGGCATGCACAAGTGGGGTGCCCAGTCTTGTTGTTGATAGCAAGATCAAATTATGACTTTATATCATGAATAAGTGCTTGTTGAGCATCCTCAATACCCTAACAGTCAAGGAGACCAAAGCAGCCAAAATATTGACAAGAGTTTTTATTTATGAATGGAGAGATAACACACCCTTTTCTGTCCATATCAATGGTCCATTCCCCTCTGGTCATTCTCTTGCTGGTCTTCCATTCTTGACCTTGAACTCCACCAGAGAGACACAGTAACTACTCTCAGGGTCTGGTCCACAAGGAGTGGACATTTACATGTGACTTTGCAGGCACTGCAGTTCAGAGGTCGACAGTGAAAAGGTGGTCTTAATCCAAGTGTAGTAGAAGTAGCGTGCATGCCCTGGAATCTGACATGGGTTCCGGGGAAGGAAACACAGGCGTGCCTCCTGCAGAGGGAGCAGCTGCTGCTCATCTGTCAAGTGCCCGGGAAGAGCAAGCCTGGCTTGGTGTCTAAAAGGCCAGCAAACAGGCAGGGAGACTAGAATTGGTAAGCTCAGGACACCCAGAGAGTCACTGTGTAGGTTGGTGGTATGGGGACTTCTTTCCTTCTGAAATAATTTCTCTGTGCTCGTGTCACTTTGATAACAAATAAAACTCACGGTAGATGAAAGAGGTCATTGTTAGAAGTCAATATGTTTCTCATTTAATTTGAATTACTTAATTCAAAACTTTAATGTTTTTAACGACTCCTGGTTCTTTTTTTTTTTTAACTCCAAGAGAATTTTGAAATGTAAAACCTTTGTGTTCTATGAAAATATCTGTCAGATCTCCTTTGTTGGAGCCTTTGCAATCCTCAAGCTTCAGCGTACCATCTATGTGGTCATAGCAAAATTGAACTCCGTAATTACCAGGAGGCTGGCCTTAGGAACTGGTGATTCTGAAACATAATGTAGAAGTTTAGCTTTGGACAGACTTGGAGATTTTTCCCTATGTCAATAGCTAGTTGCCAGACTCTGCGATAGGTTCTAAGAATTTAGAACTGAACAAAACAGAGACAATGTCCTGCCATCCAGAAGCTGACATTCTAGTGAAGACAGACCATGCACAGAAATAGGATTTGTCAGAAGCTGACAATTGCCTGAAAAAAAAAACCCTGAGAAATGAAAGAGCAATAGGGTAGGTTGTTTTAGACAAGATGTTCAGGGAAGGCTTTGTCTGAACAAGGGATATCTGAGTTCAGCACAGAATGAATTGAAGGGTGAAGCCAGGAGGCGATCTGGAAGGTGGAATAAATGAGCTTCTAATACAGCAACTAGATAAGTCATAAGAGGAATAATGCTGTGATCAAAGAATCATTGAAAATTGAAACGATCGGAAATTTTGCAGTAGTGACAAGGGCCATTAATTAAAGCCAGGAAATCACAATGCAGTAAAACCTAAGAAATTTCTACATTTCTGTTTTTTTTTTTTAATTATAATGTTCATTTGTATTTTCTATAAATTACATGAGGAGGTATAAAGGGCCTGAGAATGAGGTTTAGCAGTTTTCGATTTGAAGGATTAGTTGTCGATATTTAAAAGTCAGAGAAATTTGCATGAAGCTCTCAATTTTTAGCTTCTGTTGAAAAATTGTTCACCACGGTTCCACGTTCCCATGAGGGCCCAGGAGCAGCGAAGGGTCACTTTCCCCTTTGCACAGGACTTGCAATCTTGGATACCACAGTCCCCACTACTTCATTTGTAAGATGTCTGTGATGTGAAAGATAATGTGTTGAAAACAGGTGCACGGCTGGAAGGACACAGCCTCTCATCTCCTGGAGGTTACTGTTTATTGTGGAATGAAACGATAATGACAATAATATCCCTCATATTTTAAAAACTCATTTAACATAGTCAAAACACTCTGAGAGTTGTTACCACGCTTGGTCCATCTACAAATCTAGGAGGCAGTATCACTGCCTTTCTTATGAGTATCTACAGAAAAATATGGACAGAGAAGTGGATGTATTTATCCATGGCAGCCCGGGTTAAAGCCAAGATGAGAGCTCTAGTTGGCGTTCACTCTCAACGGTTCTGTTTTGCTGACCGTAATCTCCAAAGTGCTCCCTATGTCTGGGGTTAGCCACCACCCCCACCTCCTGCTTTTGTAAATAAAGTTTTATTGGGACATGTGTCATGTTTACCTATTGCCTGTGGCTGCATCTGTGCTATAATGTCAGAGTTGAGAGATTGCAGTGAAGACTCTATGGTCCACAAAACTTAAAATATCTTCTGCCTGGCCCTTTACATAAACACGTGGCCAACCCCTGGCCTATGGGGTAGATGCTTATTGAGGGTGGGGTAAAGGGACAGGGGAAGCCACATTGCAGATTCCCCTCAAGAACTTGAAAATTGCTGGGCATGGTGGCACATGCCTGTAATCCAAGCAGCTCAGAGGCTGAGGCAGGAGGATCGCAAGTTCAAAGCCAGCTTCAGCTAGGCAACTTCACAAGACCCCATCTCTAAATAAAATATAAAAAGGGCTGAGGATGTGTCTCAGTGCTTGAGTGCCCCCTGGGTTCAATCCTTGGTACACACACACACACACACAAAAAAAAAAAAAACTCTCAAAAATGAAAGGAAAGGTCATCAATTCATGGTGGTTGAAAGGACCTTATTCTCAGGTCTTTTGTAATTCCTCATGTAATTTCTAGAATTAATGGCCTTTGTCCCTACTGCAAAATTTCCAATCATCTCAATTTTCAATGATTCTTTGGGCACGGCATTATTCCTCTTATGATTTAACTAGTTGCTGTGAGTATTAGAAGCTCATTTATTCCATCTTCTCAGGTCTCCTCATGGCTTTGCCTTAAAAAAAAACAGCCAAAAACATGCAGAATTTTCAAATTACATGTCACAGAATTTATACCAGTTAACAGAAAAATATTCATAAATATTATTATGTCACTTGTATGATGACCTTCCAGGGGTCGGCTGAATCAGACCTGAGGCCATACATTCAGGAAGTGCACCCAGACCAAGGCCAGAACTCTACCAGCAGAGCTAGCCCTGCCCCTTGCCTGGGCTTGGACACTGAACTTTCCCATGAGGAGGACTAAAGAGCAATGGCTTTTCCTGGTGTCCTGCACCTGCTTCCTCACCACAAGTCCTTCTGAATCACAGTCCTGGGGCAGTTCATCTGATGAGTGGACCTCATTCCTGCCTTGAGCAATCGCCTTTCTCCCATTTACGATACTGGGATGCCCACACATGGCACTGACTTCTTAATTTCTGAAGAGAAAAAAAAATACAGATGACAGAAAGATAGTATGAGAAAAAAGAAGGAACTGATTTGGGATTTTGTCAGTGTGATTCCAAAACTGTCCAAGGAAAAGGACATCATTGGCCACTGGGCATTGAGCGTCAGCCTGATGGAAAAGGCCCTGTGATGACACAGTAGTTGCTAATCAGAGAGGCCTTGGTGCATTCGAGAAAGCGGAAGTCGGCGAGCTGGAGGGGTGTTTGCCTGACACCTCCACACGGCCCCTGGGGGATTTTGACCACTGATCAGGGACGTTTCTAAATGCAGCAGCCAGACAATCACAGAGCCTCCAGCCTCTCAGGAGCAGCCTCACCCACCTTCCACCCCTCCCCACCCCACCAATAAGCCCACACAAGCCCCCTCTGATGGCGCCTTGCTTTCCCACCAGCATGTGCTCCGACAGTGGAACCCCAGAACAGTGGCAGACGCATGTTGAGAGTCTCTCTGTGGCCGACTCCACAGCTCAGTGCAGGGTGCCCTCGACAGCCCTATGGTCACTGTCAGAGTTAGACTGTCTCAGAGAGCTGGTGTAACTCGGCCAAGGTCACATGGCCAGGAAGTGGCAGAACTGGGGTAAAAGTCACTGCACCTGGCATAGCATCCTTGTCCTTTGTCCCTTGAGGTCATAGAATAATCAAGGACCTTGTGATCGGGACTTATTGTCATTCCTGTGCGTTCCCAGGCTGTGCCTGCCTGAGGTGAGCAGGCAGATTTGTGGTCACCATTGAAAACGGGAGCAGAGACTTGAAACTCACACCCATAGCACAGAACTCAGGCTCGTAGACATAGGTTGTGTGACATGTTTTCATCTCTGAGTCATCTCTGCACTTTTCCATGTAAATTAACAGTTGAGAATTCCAGGGTAGACTTTAGGGTCCTGCACCCTGACGATAAGAGGAGGCCAAGCATTCTTGGAGGCTGTCCAGAATGAATGACCATCACTGAGAGGAAAAGAGGAGGGCCTATAAGGTCCAGCTCTGGATGCTGCTTTGCCAAGTACCAGGCCTGAGGCTGGTGCTGTGCTGGCAAGTGCTTAACAACAGGCTCTCTGACCAAAGCCAGGAGACCTGCACAAGGGCCCCCTGAGCTCTCGTGAGGGCCCGTGAGTGCAGTGTGCGGCAGGTTGCCTCATCCCCAGCCTCCAGAGACCCAGCCAAAAGCAGGTCCCTACCTCAAGTGTGTTGGGGGAACAATAACTAGTCATGGTGACGTGGTCCTTGCAGGGCCCAGCACTGCGGCGGCCGAGCACCAGGTGGCATTCTCATTAGGTGAGATCCTATTAGAATCCCAAAGTCTTAGGCCTCAATTTCTGTATTAAAAACAGTAATGTTCCTTTCCCCACCTCTTGCTCAGGGTAATTGGCAGGATCAAGTGAGATAATCTATATCAAGTGCTTTGGAAAGGTACAAGCTTACAAAGAAAAAAGAGAGTATTTTATTAAAATGAAATCAAAACTCAGAATAAATCTTTGCCCAGAAAAAAAAAAAAATCCCACAACCGAGTCACAAGTTCTTCTGTCATTATTTCCTTCCTGAGCTTTTGGGCCCTTCTTACTTCCTGATATTAATTCCCATTTAAAAAACCATTTAATTGAGAGGGGTTTGAAAACTCAACAGCTCGGTAAAAAATTCAGTCCATCAAGAGATTCTGAGAGTATTTTTGGTTTAAGTCTTTTTGATCTTTTACTCCCAATCCCCTAATCCTTTTTGTGAGGAATCCTCAATAATCCCTGTTTTTAGTTCTTATGTCTCAAACTTTCCCTTTGAAAAGCAGGATTTCTATCACATCTCCAAGGTGAAGACAGTAGAAAACCTCTTCCCGCTGGAGGCCTCAGGGGCTTCTCGAGACTGCTGTACTCTGGGCTCAGCCCTCCCTGTGATCTTAGAGAATGCGGGATTTAAGAACCTCGTCGTGGTATTTTCCATTTAGTACATTTCTACTTAGTCACTGGATTTGGGGTTTGTCCCCATCCTCTTCATTTACAAATAGAAATGCTTGACTAATGCTTCAACAGCCCAAATTCAGGATTGACACTAATTGCCCACGATAGTCCCTTCCATTCACAGGCAGAGGGAGGCCCTGGTGCAGGATGGCACAGTGGTTGCCAACAAGTGTTCTGTAGTCCACAGTCCTCTGGTTCAAATTCCTGGCCTCGCCACCTGCTAGATGTGAGTTCTGGGCTAATGACTTACACTTACTGTGTATTTTTCTATAAAAAGATGAATAATGGTAAGGCCTACATCAAGTAGTAGATAAGAAAGTTGAGTTTGTATATATACTAAAATCTTTACATAATTTTATATAATGCATATGTATTTAAAGCCATATTTTTTTAAAAAAAAAGCAGGGTCAACTGTTATCATCCTAACGCAGAACAGTTTTTCTACCTTCACTCAAGTTATATTCACACCTTGTGCCCTATCTGCATATCTCTGTGATATTTATTCATCAAAAATAGTTTTATTAAAGAGAAAACTTTATCAGTAGTGTGAACAGAAGCCAGTACCACTTAGCCAAAAGAAAAAAAAAGTTCATGGCAAAAAATAAAGTGATAACAAAGCAATGTTTCTCTTCCTGATCAGATCCTGATGGCTGGTTGAATCTTGGAGCTGAGTTCTGCTTTTTTAAAAATTATAACAGGAAGTTCCAAGTATTAGCAAGGTGTTAAACTTTACATTTGAACTTGAACTTGAATGGAGACTTTCTTTTTGGGGGGGATTGGAAGAAAATTTTTAAAAGTCATGTCTCTACAGTTGTGTTCTCGTTATTGTTTTGTTGTTGTTGTTGTTGTTGTTGTTACTGCGGCTGGGTCTGTGTACCTCCTAAAAGTTTCTCATATATATCTGGCCGTATATCCTCCTTCCTTTAGCTAAGATGAAGCTGAAGGGTTACATCCAGGTTAGTGACGACTTTAAAAAAAAAAAAACCCTCTGAGCAGTTTGATGCATATTATTCTTGAGGACTGTTTCTCCTCTCAGCCTCAGTTCTTGTTATCTGGCTGTCCCATCTCTGGATTCTTTTTAAAATGGTGTGCTTTCTTCATAAATTTTTCAGACCTAGGACTGGGTTTTTGTCTTCTCTGAAGTCTAGAAATTGATGTCTCTTTGGGGAATTTGCAATTTGCTGTAGACTTCACAATGCTGAGCTGCCCACCTCCGGACTCAAAGAAAAGATCAGATGTCAGTGTGTATTAGAATGGTGTGATCGTGCAGTTTCGTTGCTGTAAGATTTTATTATTAAAAGATTGCAATCTACCCCATAGCGTGGTCCCCGGACATGCAGCCTGCCTGCAGTTCCCAGTATTGCAGAGTTAAGCACCTTCCATTGTAAGTGTGGCGTTGTTACCTACCATACTGATCAGTACAGCAAGATGGGTGAAAAGTGCTGTTGAAACAGCTGGTCCAGCTGTGCGCGCACTTCCAGGAACATCGTGTCTCTGGCCCATCCCCGCCCATGTCCTTTATCTTGAAACACAGGCTTGAAATATCTTTGTCCTTTATCATAATTCAAGTTTGTTCTGTTCTTCCTTGATCTGAGGTCAACGCCATCTTCCTAGAAACTCCTGTATATTTTTGGTCCAAGGTTAAGGTTAGGGTGATAAAAAACAAGAAATATATCTCTTATCTCTTCCCTGTTCCAGGCAATTGAAAGTTTTGCATAGCCAGTCAAGTGTCTTGTGCAAGCTTTGGATATGTTCCCCAAGCAAAGACACTGAGATGAAACCATGTGCATTTGTGCATGTCCAGGGACTCCACCAAATAAATGGACTATAGAGTCTCTTTCTTAACACGAATGGTAAGAAGAAGAAAAAGAGGAAAATGATTTACACAAAGCAGATCAAGGATTTCTGATTCCTAATCCATTTACCCCCCTCAGAGAACTCTGGGAAAGGTAAAGACATGTGACGTTTACATTTACCCAAGACACCACGTTCCATGGCCCAGCTGATTAGGCCACCCTGGCAGGTCCTATCACCTTACTCAAAAGTTACCATCTTCTTGTAACCTGCTCAAATTACAAAAGATTTCAGTACACTTGAAATGGCAATGGAATGGTGTCAGGAAATAAAGTCATTTCTAATGATAAAGCTTCCGAAAGTCTAGGGGAACTAATTCAATGAGAGAAACCATAGAGTCCTGATGCGATTTCTTATCTCTCAACCACTGTATTATCTTGGGCAAGTCCTCACCCAGAGGAAGCACAGCATTTAACAGCAGAGACTGTTAAGCACAGCCAATAAGTTGGTGTGAATCTGGGCTCCATCACTTATGAACCCTGTGATCTGGAGCAAGACTTGTCTAAGTCCCAGTTTCCTTTTCTGCACCGTGGAGACAGAACTTGTAACCACTTCCCAAGGCTGTTATGAAGGTGAAGAACTATGGTCAGATCCAGGACTGACACATGGCAACACTAAATCAACGCTGTCTGTAATTGTCATGGCACCCATCTGAACCTCCCTCCACCCTGGATGGTCTTCTGCAGAATTTAAGGGCCTCCCACATATATCAGAGTAGCTATGAAATTATACAAAATGTTGAACCTCATTCTTGTTCTCTCTTTCCCAACAGGAGAGAGAACGTAGCCATAAAGGGGCCTCTTAGACAGATGGGGCTCAGTCTGTTTCTCACTTTCTCGGTTTCTGCAGCCTCCCGTCCCAGGTAACCCTCTTCCCAGGGACGTCATTCTCAGCCCCAAATCTGTAACTCCATTCTTTATTTTTCCAACAAGGAAAGGCTTGATTCCTTCACGTAGGCAAATGTATGTTCAAGAACTCAATATGCCAGACACTCCCCTGGGCCCAGGCCACCAACGATGTGCAAGAGAAGTTCTCTTGGCGCTTGTGTCCTAGAGAAAAGGGGCGGGCAAGAGAGAGGAAAAAAATCTACCAAATCCTTTCTAGAGCTATGTCACAAAAGAACTCAAGCATGGTCCTGGGACCAAGGACAGCGAGGGTCTTGGGGTGTAAGGCAGGTGGGTGGATTTTGGGGGGTCATCAGAGAAGCCACTCAGAAGAGATGGCTCTTTTCTGCCGAGACATAAATAGAACTGGCCGTGGAGAACTAGGGAAAACATGCTCCAAGTGAAGGCGAAAGCCAGAAGCTCCCCAAGAAGGAGCCTGGCTTGTTGGAGGAACAGAAGGTAGGATCGTGCGGAGGCAGGGAGGGGTGGGATTGCTGACAGAGGCCCCGGAGAAGGAGCTTGCAGGCTACCCAAAGGAGGACACCGAGAAGCCCGGGATGAGGTGCACGTCCAGGAATGGGACACCTCATTTAGCCTTAGAAAGAATACAAAGAATGGATCAGGATGCCACTGAGTGGGCAGAACAAGAGCAGAGGGCACAGGAATCTATTCCCGCCTCTACTCGCCCCCAATAAATTTTATGTTATAGCCCTTAAAAAGGATTGGTCAAATAACTATCCAAAACTTGCTTTTGTCTCACTTTAGAGAGAGCTCTAAGGCAGAGAGTGCTTCTGTCAAATGTGAGCCTGTCTGTTCCAAAAGGATTTGTGGGCGTCATTTGGGGGACCTGCAGATAAGACCCTCAGCTTCCCCACACCTGGGAACTGCGAGACCCACCAGTGGATGGTGACAGAGTCCCAGGACGGGCGGAGAAGGCTGGAGCCTGGGAGTCATCTTATTCCCCGGCAAACCCCCAACTTAGGAGATGAGGGATGGACAACCAGACCCCATCTGTTCCATAAAACAGATAAGCTGCACCCTGCTCTGTGACAGAGCTGGAGTGTTTGGACCCGCTAGTCCCACTAACAAGGCCAAATAAGAATCGAAGCAGCTGATTGGGGAATTAATCAGATAACTGGAATCCCCTGCCCCAAAGATTTACCTAAAACAATTTGAACTGCCGTTTCCCTCTTCCATAACAATGACTCATCAGATCACCACTTCATTATTGGGCCTGATTTTCTTTAAAAAGCATATTTTATTATCAAAGAGGTTAATGGGTTTTCCCTTTATTTTTCTCCTTTATAAATGTGCTCTGTTTATTTTTTACCCCAAGCATAACTGCTGTTTGTCGCGTTGCCAACAATGTCGGCTGTTTCATTTGTTTTTAATTCGAAGTCTGGCCAGTTATTCTTCACCTCCACTCCGTGCCAATTTTGGACTTCTTTTCACTTTATTTTTTATTTTTATTTCTTGTACCAGGAATTGAACCCAGGGGCACTTAACCACTGAGCCACATCCCCAGCCCTTTTATGTATTTTATTTAGAGACAGGGTCTCACTGAGTTACTGAGGCTGGCCTTGAACTTAGGATCCTCCTGCCTCAGCCTCCCAAGCCCCTGGGATTACAGATGTTTGCCGCTGCACCTGGCCAATTTTGCCTTCTTGATTCTCCCAATGGCTAAATAACTAATCTACAGGGAACCCAACAAGCCAGCTCCAAATACGAAAACTTGGATTTTGGCCGCATATCCCTACCTGCTGATGAACATCTGAGAACTACAATTTGGAGCTCTTACTTGGACCATGCATTTCTGCACCATTGTTACCAGGTTCTAGGGGACAGTGGCTTCTAGACATCAAACAGAAGCAATCGAAGGATGACCTACTGCCCACGTGATGGTGCATTTTTATTCTCTAAAACTTAAAATGTAAAATAAAATAGCAAGATAAAACCCAAGCCTGTTTTCCTCTCCGGGGTTTATCTTCTTTACTTCCCTGGTGCCGCTAAGCTACTTCCTGCCAGGAGCGTCTTGCTGTCCCTACGCCACCACACAAAGGCATGCCAAAGACATTTGCAAAGTGGTTCTTATCTCCCCACAACGCAGCCAGCAATTTTCAGATTTTCGTAAGTGCAGCCCCAGCGACCCCCTTGCTACCTGATTAGCAGCTTCCCACAGGCATTTGGAGGTAATGGGGTGGTCCCATTGTTTCACAGTGATCTGTGGGGTGGGGGAGTGCAGAAATCACAGCAAATGTCAAAACTCAGGTGTGTTCAAGGGGCCTCGGGACAGTGCCGGCTTGGGATCCGCAGAATCACGAAGCACTTACATCTCAGTGCGTGCCTTTTAAGGTCAGAAGTATCATAAAGTCACCCAGGACATCTGGTTCCCTCCTTCTCGTTCCCCACCCCCATGGCAGCCGCTCCAACCTCCTGAGGAAGGAGCGGGCCTCGTGTCCTGGGAGAGGTCTCTCCTCCACGAAGGATTCTCAGTGTGGGTGTCTTGTTTCTGCTCTTCCACTCTCCCTTCTTCTGAATGTGCAGCTTAATGTGGATGAGCTCAAATGCCTAAGATAGGACACCCCCGGACACACTCCTCATCCTCTTTTTCTTTTAAGGCAAATGGCGCCTGCCTACCTCCTGTGATCTGGGTGACGGGGAACTTGAACTGTCTCAGATCACTCCACACTAGGCCAGTGTTGAGAACTGGTGAAACTCCAAGGTCAAGCACTCTTCTGAGTGTGACAGCTGACACGGCGGGGCTCTTGCTAAATCTCTTTGAAACTTGGAAGAGAAAGCAGGAAGGAGGAAGAGGGCCAGGATTGGTTCTTTTTACCCTTTTCATCCTGGGGTAGAGGGGTATTTGTTTTTGTTTATTAAAAATACTCCAAGGCTAGAAGGAACTCATGGTGATTTCTAAAGATTAAAAAGAAATAAATGTTAGGAATAAGGTGATAGAGCAGGAAGAATATAAACTTTGAAATCAACAAGATGGAAGATTAAATTTTGTCTTTCTCAATGCCTGTGTGACCTTGTGCTTACCCTCTCTGAGTCTTATTTCTCTCCACCATAAAATGAGGATTTCAAAAAGATACCTACCCTACTGATTTGCAAGGAAAATTAAAAATTAGCCAGTGATATTCTCAGGATGAGGCAAATTCCCGTCCTCTAAGGCAAACTAAACCTTGAATAGTTATACATAGTTATGCACATAGAAAGACTCACCCCCATGCCACAGAAGCAAGCTGGTAACGGGAAAAACCAGGCCACCTAGAGAACAACAGATAAGGCTTTGCAAAAGCGACATTTCCGTTCACTGGGTGCAGGCTCCTCTTTCCATTGTTACTTAGTTGCCTGGCAACTTTAACCCAGTCATCCCTAAAAGCACAGTGCCAGCTTGAATCCCCAACTTTCAGGTTTTTTAAAAAGGAGCCTTCTGTTAGGAGAGAATTCACCTTCGTGGCAGTGCCGTTTGAGAAAAGAAAAGTATATATTCTAAAAGGCTCCCCAGCCAACATGAATACGTCTCCCACTTAGCACTCGCAGATGAGAATATCATAATATTTAAATCGGTTTTGAGAACTCTCCTGGAAAAGGAAGGGGGGGGACCCACTAGTTGAATAAATACCCGGGGAGGCCACAGGGAGCTCAGTTACCATAGCGATGGAGCGCTGGAGCGCTGGCGAGTGCACGGGGGAACAGATTGGCATCGCTTGATTCTTTCTACTTGCAGTTTACGTATGTTGGCTCATTCTCCATGCCGGGCCAGACTTTCCTGTTCACCTGCCACTCTGCACAATGTGAGTGAGCAGAGAGAGGAAGGGCCAGGTTTCAGCTGCGTCCTCCCCGTGTGAACATTAGGAGGGTCAGAGGGGCCGCCACAGGTGGGGAGGGGTACAAACTTGGCTTTAGCTTTGGTTTTAGTTGGCAAAGGATTGGGAAAAGTTGTACAGGAATTGCTGAGGCTGGAGGAGAACCCCCCCAAAATCTCCACCAAAGTCTAGAAATAGTGTTGAGACCCATTTTGGTCTGAGAAATCCTGGCTTCGAAAACCATGTTGAGGACTAGTTTTTATTCTCTGGTGAATGCAAAAACATGAGATGAGATGCCTGAGCCTTGCAAATGAATTTATGGGGACTCAACAACTCAGTAATTATCTTTCCCCGGCGTGTGGGTGCTGGGTGGGCAAATGGGTACCAACAGTGTTCTGGAAGCCCACCTCTCTCCCCCCAGGGATTAGGCCTCAGGACAATGTCAGTTCTGCTGACAGCTAAATGGAGTCAGTTCCAGACACCCAAGAAATGTGTAAAGAGATGAATACTTTATAGACACCTTGCTTTAGTGTTCATGAGCCTCGGACTGCGAAAGGCCTCAGTGGATGTCAACTAATAAATACTCATTTCCATGGAATTTAAATGAACCCAGTAAAATCTACCTCTTGCTGTGCAGGAACCCCATCTCATTACTCAAAATAGCAGCCATATAATCAGGAACCACGCCCTCCATGCAAGAGGTCAGGTAGTGAGGTGGAGGCTAGACCCCCTCAGGGTCCTTCTGCTCCCAGCCCCCTCCCTTCCCACCCACAGCTACCTCTCCAGGTAATGATCTTCAGCCACATGGCTGTATGTCAGTTCACCAAAAGACATCCAACGATTTCTTTTTCTTACAGTATACACAGGAATACTTCTAAGTATACACAATATACTTCTAAGTATACACAGGAAACAGCCCAAATACTTGCATACTTAAAAACTACCTATGTTCAAAACTTCAGACACCTGCTGAGAGGTGGACAATGTACCCCTCCAGCCCCGTTTCCATACCCTCCTTTCATTTCAAACAACCTTTAAACAGTGATGATGCTCTATTTTGTTGAGACTTACTTGTTTAGTCAGAGAAGGTGTTTTTCAGTTAGACGAATAGTTCTTTTAAAAGTCATCTTATTATTTTTAAAAGGCTTCATTGAATTTGAGGCAATGCTGGAAGCTGTTCCGTATTGTCACCTTCAAAAGCAAAACTGGGAGGTGGTTTCTCCAAATCCTGAGATGAAGTATATTTTCTATGGAGCTGGCATCGCATTTCACAGTCATTACAGCAAGTTTTCAAGAGGCTGAAATATTTCCAGGCAATTGAGATATGCTCATGCCCCCACCCGTCTCGATATCCAGTGCCCTCTGGAAGTTTCTGTGAGTTACCTGGAAACTTTCTTCTTTGTCACTTTGGCTGTGATGGGGAGGCCGGGAGAGTCAGGGATGAGAACACAGAAGCTAGAAGCAGACACCTCCAGGGTGCTCTTGTGTGACCTTGGACAAGAGAAGTGACTCTCTGTTCCTGTTTCCCTGTCTGTGAAATGGAGAGAAATAACCAGTCTACTTTACGGAGATGTTGTGGACTAACGAAATTAGACTTCTAAGTATTTCAAGCCGGCCTCGCCTCTGAGTAAGTTCTCAGTACATGTTGTTTTACATGTTTTGCTTCTGCAGAATTCGTTTCTCTCATCGTTCTCTGTGTAGCAACTAATCACTTTGCTAGAGCTGACCTGTCACAGATGGTCCTTTCTCCTTAATTAAGCCCCGAACATTATAACCCAACAGAGTTTCGAAGTAAATATTTAACAAGGGTGGAGATGACTAGAGCAAACGATGTAATGATATTTTGCATTCCCTATACTTATAGTATGGGCATCACACCTTCCCATTAGACTACCAGTAGCAGTTGGTGTATGACATAACTGGAAAATTCCCGTGCTTCTGCCTGGCCTGCCATGTTGCTTCTTAACCCTCCTTACCATTTCACTGCCTTTGGAAAAGTGAACGTGGAAAATCTTCTCTTTTATTAACAGACCTACGAAATGTTTGGCCCCAAACCTAAACACAGCCCTCAATTTATTTTACATGGCAAAGGGTTGTTAATGATTTTTTAAATGTTGGAAACACCTCCTGGATCTTATTCTCTTTGGTCCCCATCAATCTGGGTCAGAAACGGAACGGAGCCATGTGAGTTACGCAATAACCCAGAAGAAGGCCAGGTGCGCCCGCTATGGACACCACTCATGCTCTCGTCCCTAGCACCACTCCACCGGGCTTGCTGGGCAGAGTGGTACATACAAGGGGACGTGCTGCACCATCCCAGCGGGAGAAAATGACTGCCCGCAGAGGCAGGCTGGAGGGTCAGGCAGTGCCCCCTTCTCTGCCGTTCCTGCGCCCATGAATTGGCCCTGGCTTTAAGTTGTGCACAGAGGATACTTGAAGATCTCATCTTGAACAGGCTTAATTTCAGGATATGGTTCCTTGCTGGGCATCATAGATGTACAGTAAAATGGGTTTGGCTACAAGTAACAGAACCCAGTCCTGGTGGGTTTTAAATAACAGGAGCTGTGTAGTTGCTGAGCTGTGTAGTTATCGAGGTGTGCAGTTGTTGAGGTGTGTAATTGCTGAGCTGTGTAGTTGTTGAGGAGTGTAGTTGCTGAGCTGTAAAGTTGCTGAGCTGTGTAGTTGCTGAGCTGTGCTGTGTTCTCACCTAATAACAAGCGGCTGCTCTGGAAGTTCTAATGATCAACCACAGCAAGGTCTCTGTGGTTCTCTGGGTGTGCCCTGGTGTGCACTTGGTGACAGCAGGGCCCTTTCTCCATGACCCTCACAACTGTGGGCAAGACAAGAAGCTGAGGAGGAGACCCGCAAGCTCAGCTGCTTTTCTTGCCAGAAAAGCAAACATTTTCTTGGACTATTACTCGCCTCTTGGCAGAACTCCATGAGCATCTCATTCGCCAAATCTGTACACTTGGCCATACCTAGATGAAGATGAGGCCGAGAAAACAGAAAATGAATATTTGGCTTTTCAGGTCCTTGAGTTGAGAAAGCAAGAGCACAAGGGGCAGGAGTGGTGGGGTGGTGGCCCTAGAATCAGCTTCCAACAGGTCAGGCCACCCCGGAAGGGAAGGGATGAGATTTATAGATTTGAAGTGGTTGGATATTTGCTCCTGGGTCTCTCTGCTCATCAGCTACATAATGCCAAGAGTCTGCATGAAACCTTGGGGAGAAAAAAAAATCAGTTAAATATTTAGATGATTTGCCGACATGGAGAAGTTGCCGTTGGCAGCAAAGATTTATTAAGCAGGCTAGGAAACAAGATGTCATTAAACAGTTTGAAAGCATGCCCTCATAATTAAGAAAGGAGAAGCATTCTAATTTGGGTAATGAAATCTGCAGCTTGGATGAACATTCATTTTATTAATATTTATTGTGTGCCTACTGTGCACCAGGTCTTTCATGGACCAACCCCATGAAATATATATATATAAAAAAATAATCTCCCTGATGCCAAACCTACTTATAAGCATAGTTATCACTTCCTGGGTGCTGACACATTACCCAGAGCTCTAAGCATCTTACATGGCACGTTCCCCTCCAGCCACCCTGGGAAGCAGATGTGCGCACCCTCGACGTAGGCATGGAGTGAATAACCACCTCGGTCTGTCTGGATCTAGGCTCCAGGGACACAGGACTTTGGATGCTGAAGCAGAGGAGTCCCAAGAGAAGCTGCTCTGAGCGAGACCAAGTGCTGTCTCATGACCGATTCAAGGTGACACCATCAACCACCATCAACAAGGAGTCCTGATTCAATCCAGTGCCACCCTGTCAGCACACCTGTGCCTCCCAGGCAGAGGCCCAATTCCTGCACACCTCTGGAACCCAGAATCCTACCACTGCTCTCCCCTATCACTTCCATCCTTCTGCTCCTGCCTGTAAAGGGCTGACCAGCTCCCTCCTTGTGCAACAGAACTAGGAAGGAAAGCTGGGAGCACAAAGAGGGCTCATGTGGTCTTTTGGGGGCCCACACCACCCAGCCACAACAGCTGTCCTGACCCACCCCACTCAGGAGCTCCGCAGGTTCCCTGGGCCCATTTCCAGGCCATTGGTATCTAACTGCCTGCAGACTGTTTCTCAGCCCTGGTTGCACATTACTGTCACCTGGGGAGGTTTTACAACATTCCCAGCCAAGACCATTTAGATCAGTGTGTTCAGAATGGGCTTGGATGTGGGGATTTTTTTTTCTTTTTTTTTTTTTAATTTTTAAAAATTGAGGTTCTCTTATCCACAACAGAGTGCAGACATGTGTAAAGTTCAATATGTTTTACACATGCTCCCATTCGCGGGACCATCCCATAGACCACAATATAGACCAGGATGCCCTTCTAGGCCCCCATCAAGATCTTGGTCCCCCATAAGTGACTCTAAGGGAAGTCAGGCTGGAGCACTTCTGGTTTAAGGGCCAGACCCTCCAGTCAGAGACGATGCACCCCCAGGAAGATAACCATGGCTGCAAGTCCTTTTCTCGGGGAGGAACAGAGAGGGCAAAGGACACAGCCCTCAACAGTGTAGGCATCGCGCATGCCCACACACGTTCCTTTCTCACAACACAGTGAGCCTCTTGAGCAGAATCTGCATATTGCCCAGAGCCTAGGAAAGTGCTGGAGCCACGGTAAACATTTATCAGATGGAAAAAAAGAACAAGGAGACTCGAGTGTTGGGGAGCATGCTGGGTCCCCATCTAGGCCACTCAAGGTCCTCTGGGGAGACAGACTCAGGGCCGCTTTCAATCCTTGCTGCAGTTCCTGCCTTTTTTATTTGTCTTTGACTCAAGAAGGGCGAGTTCAGGAAAACGTCGACTCTGGGTCTTGTTCTTTCTCGGAGTTCACACTCGGCCTGCGTGTAGGTGACACCGTTGACTTGTAGCATAATCCTGCCGTGTTGAAAGCTGATGTCAACTGCTAACTGGGGAGAAGCAGGGCGCCTCCTCGGTGATGTGTGTGTGTGCACGCGTGCAGCCGGAAAGCATGCCGCAGACTCGGGGAAATTGATGTTGTACCAGCAGAAGGCCAGCGACACTCGGGAATGATCCATGTCCACCGCACATCGAGCTGCCCGGGGTCATTGGGGGAGGCTTTTTTTTTTCTTAACGTATAGAACTTATGAGTTTGAAAAATATGTATTCTGCCTGGAGGGCAGTTCAAAAGACTTCATTGTGTCAGCACAACCCGATCACTTATACATTTCTCTGCCCACATATTTTATTCATAATGTCTGTTTTATTCTGCTTTATTTTGTCAAGTTGGTGTCCGACATTACTGTGTTCCTCTTAGACTACAACCCATTATCACATGACTGTGGTTCAACTCTGGAGGACTGGAGGAGGCAAGGTTAAAGTCCGCTCCCCACCTAGGCCACTGGCAAGTTTACCACAGGGTCCCAGAAACCTGGCATCCGGGCAGCAGGTGGGCAGGGGGCACGGTTTTAACAATGACAGAACACAGTAGTATGGGGACAGAAGACAGAAACCTGTTCAGCTTCTTCATATGAAGAGGAAAACCAGGCTCAGCCACCAGCAGGCCAGACAGAACAGACCCCGAACCTCACACCACCCCACGCAATGGCAATGGCAAATGGCACAAAACTCAAACTACCTGCCTTCCATGGATTCTTAGGAAATGACTGCCCCAAGCCCAGCGGCTCCAAACCTTCTGCTTATTCCCAGCCCAGCTCTTCGGGGAGGTCTCATGGATCCCAGGCTACTCCAGGAAATGTTTCAACTGTGAACTGCGTTCCCAAACAAGGCAGCCAAAGCCCCTCATCAAAACAAACAGAAGAAAGAACTTCCCAAAGAGGAAGAAGAGGGATGACAGAAGGAGAAGCGAAGAGGGAAAAAGAAAAGAAAGGAAAGAGAAAAAGGAAGAAAAGCAAGAAGGAAGGAAGGAAGGGAGGGAAGAAACCATTGCCCAGTCAACAAGCATCAAGGGGGTGATTGATGAGAAGGAGGCTTACAATAAAAAGAAAGCGTTTTATTCCCCAGGATGATGAGCGCGATGTGTATATCCACTACATTTCACATGCTTCTCCCAAATTAGCCTGCTACCGGGGAGGGATGTCACCATGTTAACACTGCTCCTTCCAGACCAGCCATGCTGCCCGCTGGATCTCATTTCTATCCTTCACAGTCATTGGAAAAATGAAAAGAATAGGCACCTTCTTGACTTGCATTGTTCTTTTCATCTGGAGGAGAGTTTGGAGTAGAGTTTGTGGACCTTCTTTTTTAATTGTGCTCTAAAAAACACTATTCTCCCAAAACCATCAGTGAGCAAAACTGGGGGTGCTTCTTCATTAAATAAGTATGGAAATGCTGTTGAGTCCATCACCTCAGTACTGGATACTCCCAGTGGACACAAGCAAATGAATAGCTCTGAGAAGTCCTGACATAAAGAAAACCATGAACTCAGCACCTCCTAGCTGTAATTTGACAGAGGAATTTTTTCCCCTGCACCTGGAATTCCTTAACACAAGTATCCAAAAGAACATACTTTGAAACAAGGTGAAGGCTCAGAAGGCAGGAGATCTGATTAAAGATGAAATTACTCTTGTAAGCCAACTAGACCAACCTTTTATTTTATAGCTAGGGAAATGGAAAAGCAGAAGCCATATAATTTTTGGAGAGTTGAAGAAGTGGAACCAAATGACCCAGGACAAATGCTTTCGCTTCTGTGGGCCTCAGTTTCCCTATCACAGGTTCTGGGCCTAGGAGTAGGCCTTGAAGTAGTCTCAGATGTGTCCCCAAATTCTGATTAACGGGCATCTATCTAATTACCCCAAACTTATGGCTTAAAACATGTTTACTGTTTCACATTTCTGTCATTATTTTTGTCATTCTGGGTCCAGGCACAGGTGATATGTGCTGTGCTTCAGAGTTTTACAAAGCAGCAGTCCAAGTATTAGCCAGGCCTTGAGCCTCATCAGAAGCTCCACTGGGGGAAAAAATCTACCCCAAGCTCTCTGATGGAGGTAGATTCATTTTCTGCAGCTCTAGGACTTAGGGTTCTGGCTTCGTGCTGGCTGTTGACTACTGGCTTCTAGAGACCATCTAAGACTAGACCTCCACCAACTCGACCACTCACCTCATCAAAGCCAGCAAGAGAGAGTCTCTTGCAAGATGAGATGACAATCATATACATCACAATCAAGGAAGTGGACCTCCCTTCACTCTTGACATATTCTGTTGGTTGAGAGCAAGTTGCAGGCCCCACCCACACTCAAGGGAAGGGGACTACACAAAGGTAAACACCAGGATCACAGGGACCATCATAAGACTCTGTTTGCTACAAAGTGCAAAATGTATTTTTACTGACAATGAGTTGACCATGACAAAGATATCTGATCAGGTGGAATGCTGCATGAGATGGTCATCTGATATGCTGTGAAGCAACATATACCTTGCAGTAAGCTAAAAGCAAGAATGCTAGCACAGAGCAGAATTGCATGTCACAAGGTGTAAACTTCTAAAAGCAGCTCATAAGAAGAAAATTGTCAATAGTCAAAATTACCATTAAAAACCCCTTATGCCATCCATAAAGCACAGTGCACTGTTTTGGGTATTACTCTACTGTGCATTATCTCGAACAGTAGGTCTTATGCAAGCTGAAGTTTAAAAATCATTCAATTGGAAGATAGTCCATACTCAGAATCTGGTCATTTGAACCATCCTGCCTTAGTGCCAATTCCTAACAGTGACTCTGGATGAATGATATCAAAGCATTCCTTCTGGCCTCCAGGGACTATTCCATTCTGTTTTAAAAGTATGCACCAAAAGCCTTACAACTTGCTAATAGTCTGTTTTGTTGATGAGAGTTAAGTGAGATAATTTACATGAAATTAATCAGCCCTAGGCCCGGCACACAGTAGGCACTCAACGAATTCTTTGCAGATTTTGAATGAACTTCATGATAGATACTCGTGCATGTTCATTGTCTTTTGAAGAACTGTGGAAAAGAAAGACCTTGGCCACGTGTGTCCCACCTGTCCAAGTTGATGTTTCCTCCTGTGGGTTCCCACTGATTCCCATCCTCATGAGCACTCGCTCATCTTCGTGTGGAGAAGGTCCTTGTGAAGGCAAGTTCTGCTTCAAAAGACACAAGACATCTTCCCTATAAGTTGTGGGAAAACAACTCCACTCAAATGACCAGACTGTGGTGAGGAAAGGGTGCATTCTCTAGGGAAATGCCACTTCCACGTCTCTGAGCACAGATGAGGAAGGTGGGGGCAGCAGATGTCCCCACCCATCAGTGCCATCACCCTGGGCACTTAACAGATACCAGGAGACGTGGACGCTACAATGGGGGCTGCCCCAGAGCCCATCACTACCTTGCTCACTTTGGGACAAACGTGTCACCAGCATTTCCATCTTTTGACAATATGTCACGTCAAAAGGGTGCAAAACCCTCCATGGCAGTAACTGTTCCCTCCTCCTCCCTGCCCGAAAAAGAATGAGGGTTCTAAGTCTGCTGTCAACTTTTGAAGAGCCACAGGAGCCAGGCAGGTCACAGAAACAAGACGAGCAGGCAGAACACACTTGAGAATGAAGTGGAGGAGGAAGAAAAAGCAAAGGATTGCTCGCTCTCTCTCTCTCTCTCTCTAAAGGAATTCAAATTTGGAAACCTCTCCAAACATCAGGTAGATGAGACAGAATGGTCTTGCAGCTGGATTCCGCCAACTAGCACATTGTTCCAAGATCTTAAGGACCTGCAGGTGGCAACGTCTGTTTTTATTGTCTCCAAAACCCTCGACTGTAGGAAAGGCAAGCACCGTTAGCTTGTGTGGAAACAAGATAGCAGATTTGATGCAACATTCATTCTAGAACTTGTAGCCACAAACCTCTGGGCAGGTTGGGAGGAGGGAAGATTTTTATCTCCATTTTCTACCCAGGAAGGATTGTCTCTCAGTAACCTCACTACTGTTATCCCATCTGGTAATAAGTGAAATACAAACTTGGAATATCATTTTTATCTGCACAATATTTAAAATGTAATGTCCAAATATTATGCTGTTTGAAAAGAGACACCTGTCCAAAAAATTCCCAGGAAGGTTTTAGAGAGTGCACTTAAGCTCAGATTTAGACACCAGTAAAGCTCATTTTTCATTTAGTAGAAACCTTCAGACCAGCCAAGACTTGGAAGACACACTGAACATTTTGCAAACACAGCCATGCCTCATTTATCTGACACGGACTGTTCCACGTAAATGTGCTTTCCACATAACTGAAGCTTATCCCTTGCACATCAAGTCATATATTTATTTTAGCCATTTTTGCATGGGAATATTTCTGAGAGTACATGACACAGTTTCCTACATTTTTAAAATAGAATATGAGAAAGATAATTTAATCTTTGCCTTCTGACTCAGGGTCGCAGTCATGAATATCAAGTGTTTGGGCTGCTCTAGGCTAGAATAAAGGGTTGTCTTGGGGCCTGCAGCATAAATTCTGTTATTTGATTTTACTTTACAGAAACTGGAGTTTTCATGTTTTTAAGATTGTGCCTGACAGCTTTCATCGGCTCCTTTAGCACTCTGGTTGTACCTAAAGTCTTTGTCTTCCCTATCTGCTTAAGCTTCTCTTTTCTATATAACAGGAAGGCAGAGTGAAGACAGCCCGTATCTTGGTTGACCAGAAGTCCTGAGTTATTTTCCTGTTTCAATCCATTCTTTTATTCTGTGAATAGGAACAAGCTACTTGAGCTGTCCTGGCCTCTGCTTCACCATCTAAAAGTGAGACGTGGACATGATAGTCTCTAAAATCCACCATATCTATTCCAATTTGCATAGTTTTAGGCTGTTTTCGACCCTCAACAAGCATGTTTACATTGTGGGTAAACATAGAGACAGTAGGTGCTGAGTGAGCCATTCAACATCCCTCCCAGAAGCAGAGTGCCTGGGCTGTTTCTTCTCTTATTGGTGAATCAGTTCTCAGCTTTATCCTACATGGTTGAGGCTAGCAGAGACGTGACCACTCTGAGATACCGCTTCCTTTCAGTGATATATTTCTGTGTAACAAGCCAGCGGAAAATATGGTGGCTTAGAGCAATGTTGGTTTGTTATTTCTCATGATTCTGCAGGTCAGGGGTTTGAGTGAGGTTCTCGTGCCTGACAGAGCATAACCTGAAGACACAAGGGCTCCCTTGACTGCACAGGCCGCAGGTGGGCTAGGCTGGGAGGGCCAAGAAGCCCTTGATCACAGATCTGGTGCCCGGATACTCTTCCCCCAATGTCTCTTCTTCCACGTGGTCTTTTTTCATAATCTCGCCCTAGATTTGTACAGCATGTTATGCGTGTTTATCCTCAAGGTAAAGTAGACACTGCTGAACCTTGGGAAGGGTGCACCGAGAACTGGCATATCACTTCTGCCCCATTTTATTGGCCTTACAAGTCACCATTCAAGGAGATTCAGAGAATGGGTAAGCACACTCCACCTCTTGATGAGTAGGATCTATGCACATCCAGGAAAAGGGGGACCCCATAGGATTGCCTTCAAAGAGTGCTGGAGTATAGATTCACATTGTACCTCAGAAGACACGTGGTTTTCTTTCAATGTCAAACTAATGAATTGGTTTTGATATACCTAATCATTCTTTTAAGTAGTACATGGACTTGGTAAATAGCAGTTTTCTTCCAAGAAAGGAAGAAAAAAGTAAACCCACAACTTTTAATTGGATTCCTCCCCTGAAGTGGATTCCAAGTCTGTATTTTCTCTTATAAATATATAGCAGTTTCCAGGTTTCTCTTCAGTATTGGTGAATCAAACTGAAATCATGTGAAGGGAACTTTGCCTCTTTCTGAACTTTCTACTGGCTGCGCTTGTTGCCAAACCTCTGTGAAAGTGTTTGCCCAACACACCAAATTAAATGATTGCAATATTCTATTTGTCCCCTTGTCAAGGGAAAATAGGCTCCTTTCTCCTCACTTTGTTGCAGATTCCCTCTTTTTTGGCCCTATTGCTTATTCATTTATTTATTTATGCAGATTAGTTGGCATCCTCTAAGTGACAGGCCATAAAACAGGCCGTGAACAAGACAGAGGGCACCCAGCACGCATGGTGCTGATGTTCTAGCACGGAAAATGGATAATCAAGAAATAATTAACCAATTACAATCACAATGAATACTACAAAGAAAAGATATAAAGATGCCACATTGTGGGGAGCTGCCTTGAAATGAGAACTAGACAGAGGCCCCCAGAGGACGTCCCGTTGATCCCAGCTCTGGACAGGGGTAGACATCCGATGGGGGGAAGAACCATGGAAAGGACCTAGAGGAAGAGGGGGCTCCTGAACCTTTGCAAGGCAGGGGGATACCGTTGGGGATTCAAGAAACCCCAGTGTGGCCAAACACAAAAGGTTAGACGAAGACAGGTGATACTGAGACTAAAAAAAGCTCTTAAGTTGTGAAAACTTGAGAGTAATATTCCGGCTCTGTGAGGCTCAGGGTGAGGGAGGAAAAGAACAATGATGACTCTTCTTCCCCCACTGCAACTCCCCCACCCACCCGTGGCAGCCGCTCTTGGGGTTCTGAGTGTTTCGGTGGCAACTTTTGGGTGCCAGGCACCATATTGTGTGCTGAGAGCAAGACAGTGATGCACAATCAAGATGAACTGATGGAGGGAAAGCAGCTGGGCTTCCAAGGAGCCCTCAGCCTCTTGGGTGAGGAGCAGGGAGGACTGTGGAGGGAAGTCCTTGCATGCAGGAAGAGCTACAATGACGCAATTGGGGGCACTGTTGGGATGGATGAAGATCTTAAGCAATCTTAAGGACTGAAATGTCACTATGCTCTCGCCTCCTTCAAAATGCATTCCAGAATAACACTTTATGTTTAAAAATGACAAGAAAAGGATATGCACTGCAAATAAATTCTTTCTAGATTTTTTGATTATGTAATTTTGGCTAAGTTTGTCAGAGCTGAACTCATTTTGATATTTATTTACATATTTATGAGTAGCTTTGGCATCCTCACTGTGCTAGTGAACTAAGCACATGTTCGCCCTGCCTTTCGAGTAACTTCAGTGTAGTATTCAAGAGAGAAGGCAGTTCACTCTGTCGGGGTGTTGGGATGGTGCAGTAGAACAGGAAAATTTCAGAGAGGAGGTGCCAATTAAGCCTTCTCTTTAAAAGTGATGCAGTAGTTAGAAAAACAATTCTGGTTGCTATTTTTTTTAAATCCCTTATTTCACAGAAGCTTAACTAGAGAGTTTTCTCTCAAGAAGAAGCAGTTCCAGGATCAATATGGTGGTTTTGGTGTCTTGGCCCCTGGCTCCTTCAATATTATTGCTCTGCCACCCTCAATATAGCCTCCATTTTGTAGTCTAAGCCAGCTGCTCAGCTCCCACCACGTCCTCTGCATCCAGGCTGCAGAAAGGCTGGAAAGAGATAAAAGGAAAGCATGATCATTCTTTCCAAAGGAGCTGCCTACTTTTGCTCACATCCCATTGGCCAGGCCTAGTCACACGGTTATGCCTAGCTGCAAGGAAGGCTGGGAACTGTAGTCTTTTCGCTGGATGCCATGTATCCACTAAAATCTCAATGGGTCCTACTACTAAAGGAAGAAAGGAAGAATGGATATTGGAGATATTAGAGGCTGATGCCACAGATGAAAGGTAGGCAAGACCACAGATGACAAGTGAGCAGACAAAAACGGGGGCTAATGAAAACTGGCCGTGAGGGCTGGGAATGTAGCTCAGTGGTCGAGTGCTTGCTTAGCATGTGCAAGGCCTGAGTTTCATGCCTAGCACCATGAAAGAAGGAAGGGAGGGAGGGAGGGAGAAAAGAATCAGACTCAGGTTCCACGGGTTTCCTGGATCTGTGACTTTGAACATGTCAATGAATTTACAGTCTATCTAGAATACTGTTTCTCAAACTTTACATAAATGAGAATCAGTTGGGGTTGTTAAGTCACAGAGTGCTGAGCCCACTCCAGAGTTTCCAATCCAGTAAGTTCGGGGTGGTACAGCAGAATGAGGCTTTCTAGAAAATTCCTGAATGGTGTTGATGTCATTTGTGCAGAGACCGCATTTTGAGAACCATTGGTCTAAAACGAGGGCCTTGTGAATGCAGATGGTCTACTGTCACTTAGGGACTTAATTTTAGCAACTGCAAAGGGTCATACAAAGAACCTGACCTAACGGGAGATTTTGAGAGTTTTCGCTATTTTGAAAATTGAAAATACATAGTAATAACACTAACATTTACAGTTTTTACTACTCTTTCTTAGAACTCAAGTAATGCAATATTAATAAAAATAATAACTAGCAATTTTTATCTGCCCCACTTGGTTTTAAGCTCAATGCAACAGAGACTATCAACAGCTGGATTGGGGCACTTCCTGTCCCATCATGACTACTCAAAAAATATGTACTGAACATATGAATTTATTGAGTCCTTACCGTGTGGCAGTCATTCTTCTGGACAATTCATGGGCATTGTTTTTATAAATCCTGAAAATAACCACAAAGTATAGGCCCTATTATCTGTCCCACTCTACAGACAGGGAAATCGAGACTTCCAGAGGTCACGCATCTTCCAGGGTTAATTTTCTAGAGGTGGCTACGCCAGGCTCTAACCCTGTCTCTGTTTACAAACTCCAAAGCCGGCTCTTAATCATTCTGTATCGGGTGGACAGCCTGCAGGCCAAAGCCAGACTGTCTCCTGCTTTTTAGAACATATTACTTAAGAATATTCTCACCTTTTGAAATGGTTGCCAAAAAATTAAGACTCCAGATCAAATATATGTCATCAGGTGTAAAAATCCAATTCAAATTTGCACAGATTGGCACGTCCCTCAATAGAGCTGCACTGGAACTCAGCCATGGGTTTACGTGTGTGTGTGTGTGTGTGTGTGTGTGTGACTACTACAGTCAAGCAGTCCTGACAGTCCACTTGGTCCCCAAAGAAGAAGCTCTTTATTCTCTGGCCCTTTACAGAAACAGCTTGCTGATCCCTTCTTTTTTGGTACATGTTATCATTTTCATAACGTGAGACCCAAGAAGAAATTGCACCAGGTGAAAATGACGCCATTAATCTTACCTTTTATTTTTTTCAAACAAGGCCCTTTCCAATAAGCAGTCTACAGCCCCACCATTGGCTTAACACCGGCTTCAAGTTGGGCCTTTCAGGAAGCAAATACCCCTGAGAATGGTTGCTCATTATTTGGTTAATAACAGTGTAAGAAAGCAGTGTAGTGTTTAGCAGAAGGCAATGGTGTGAGGAAAAGGCCTTTGATGTTCCCAGATGCTGCGATGTCTCGTTTTCCAGCCTAACTTGTGGAGGGAACGTAGCTCCCATAGCCCAGGACGTGGTATCAAAAGGTTCCAACAGGGCTGGATTCCCTGGCCTTCGGCAGGATATGCTGATGACTTCCTTCTCCTACTTGCTGGATCCCAAAGAATCAAAGGATTAGGACAGACAAGTTCACACAGAGAATTGTTGATTATGCTTTATCCTTTTAAATATGTGTAAGTCATAGAAAGCTCTGCAGTCAAAAGTATTGACGACATTGATCTCTGCCAACCACAGAAGCAGCCCATGTGGGCTACAGCGGAAAGAGTGAAATACTGAGAATGAAGATGATCCTTCTCAGGTGGAAGATGTGCACCCAGCCTCCCTCCCCCTCCCAGCCCTGATGCAAGTTGGAACCAAGAATACACAAATACCTGTCAACAGGAAGAAAAATGCCTTTGCCACGCCCCTTGACATCAGCATGCAGGCCTAGAGCCCACAGTGCGTCCCAGGGCAGCAGGAGCACAAATGTCTGCAACATGCGTGGACTTTACAAGAATGCACTGCAGTGCATCATAGAGGCCTGAAGAGCATTGCTGGTTTCTCTTCCAGAGAGTGGCCCCTTCACCATTCAAGGGACAAAGACAGTGTTGTCTAGAGCCCTCCTTGTGCGCAGGCAGGCTGTGAACGCCTTCCTTGGATCAACAAGGTGAAATGCCTGCTCCAGGTGACCCCGCTGCTGCATGCAGTGTCTCTGCCCTGGAGGAGGCTGTGAGCAAGGACAGACACCCACTGCTTGGCAGGGGGACTTTCTGAGAGCACAAGTAGCTGGGGCTCGGCCAGCACTGATTGACAAATGGCTGGCTGAATGAGCTGCTACGGCACAGGAAGGGGGGTGAGCTGGCAACTGGTAAGGCAAGCAACTAACTCAGCTAGGGAGGTCGGAAAACCTCCAGAGAGAAGGTGAGATTTGATCCGGGCCTTGAAGGATGCATAGGAGATCAGCGGTGGAGAGAGGAAAGGGCGTCTTGGACAGATATTTCAGGTGGGTGGGGCACAGGATGCGTCTTCCCAAGCCCATCCTGGACATAGGCACTTTATAAACCAATACAGCGAAGCCTCTTCGAAAATGGACCAACTCTTCTAGAGTTCAACATGTTAACACCCTCCAAAGATGTTCAAAGCACACCAAGTCTCGTCCAGCCACCCCCTGTGCCCTTGCTCAGCGCAGGTAACCAGGGACCTTGTTTTGTCCTGTATAATGATCAGAGAGGGATCCAATGAGTGGCAGCAGATGAGTCCTAAACTCTTTCAGGATGAGGCAAGACAGCCCAGCACAGGTGTTGAACAGAATTTGCCAGGTGGAAGGCCAGGGAGGATGGAAAGGGTGAGCAGAGGGCTGACATACTGGGCAGGAATACTGTATGGCTTCCCTGGGAGAAGAAGGAAGAACTGGTAGGCGCCAATCTGCTCATCTGTCACTGAGCTACCAGCAGGGCCAAGACCCCACCATACCTGATGTAAGATGCAGAGTAGGTAGCTTGGCACAGCTAGTGAGAAATGGGCTTTAGAGTTAAATACTCATTTATTTGCTCACTCTTTCATTCAACTAGTACTTATTGAGCATCTAGTATGTTCTAGGCACCTGGTACAGTTGAGAAAAGTCTGAGTCCAGTGCTCTTGTAGAATTTTTGTTCTAACAGAGAAAGACAAGAAATAAATATTGATGTGTGTTGAGTGCTGACTCTGTGCCAGGCATTTTCAGTGCTTTGCACACATGTTGAATACGGAGTTGAAACTCACAAGAGAACGATAATGTATTAGTATTATACTCCCATTTACAGATGGGAAACCAAGTCAGAGTGTAAACCCCTGTTAGAACTGGGAACCAGAGCACAGGTGTCTGGATAGAGTGACCAGAGGGCTTGGGGAAGGGCAGAGAGCTGCACACCATCCAGGAAGCTCCTCTGAGCAGCGGTACTTGGGCTGTACCTGACTGAGAAGGAGCCGCGATACTGAGAGACTGGGGAGAAGACACAGAGCAGCCGGGGCTCCGAGGAGGAACAGATCAAAACAGTGGCTGAAGTGTCGTGACAAAGGCACAGCGAGGCACAGGAATGAAGCAGAGGGACAGGTGACCAGTCCTCCTCTGGACCCTGTCCCCCACTGCCTGGGAATGGTGACTTTGCACTGTTTAACTTTGCTCATCTGACAGATGGGGACACGTTTTTGAAGAGAATGGACAGATTGTGTCCACCCAAAGCCTGGGGCAGAGCCAGCCAGCAGTAAGAGTGGCCGTTACTCCTGTTCCTAAGACAAACGCTGCCCTCAGGAAGAGGGCAGAAGTAGCAGAGGTCCAGGGTCTTGCTTGTAACAAGCCATATGTCATTGGGCCAGACTCGTGACTGCTCTGAGTGAGGAAGACGTCCCGGGTCAAGGTCATCAATAAGGATTTGGCTGGCACATTCTGGTCTATGAGAATGAGAAAAGTAAGTCTCATTCTAAGTGAGATTTCCAGGCACTTAAGTTTGTTGAATTTCAGATACTTTCTGGACCTGAAATTCATTCAACAACTTGCCTTCAAGAATATTTGTTGACCAACTAGTATTCGCCATGGTGGGCAGTGGGTTTACCTTGGTGAAATTTGTTCCTCCTTACTTGGGAGAGATTAAAATTTTCACTTTTTATAGCACAATGATCCTAGTAATTCATCTTTCCTGTTTTGTTTGTCCATCCATAAGCAAAAAAAAAAAAAAAAAAAAAAAACCCTTTTGGCCCTGAAATAGTTTCCTTTCCTCTTCTCAATTTTCCTGTGGGTCTCACTGATCTTACTAGGTCCCCTAATCGGGAACATCTGCATGAAGCCATTCTCTCTGGACTCAGGTACATCGGTATCCACATGTGTGATTCCTTAGAAAAATGCTTACAAGTGTAAATACCAAAGGAGTGAGGAGACAACTGAATGAGGGGTTGTGTAGGGAGCCCGGGGGGGGGGGCTGGGTGTCCTGGGGAGGAAGCCGTATGTTTGGACACTGAGGCAGACTCCGGGACAGACTGGCCACTGTGTGTGGACACCACTGCCCTCTGGTAGGAACACTGTCAGGTCTGCGTTGGGAGGGCCACTGCTGCCCTGGACAGGCACTGGGGCAATGGCCTGGGGCTTCTGTGTTCTGCCTGGGGGTCTGCCCCCAGGGGCTCCACCAAAGGGCTGCACATCCTCTGACTTAGTCAAGTAGCTGGGTAGGAGGGATCGGCTCTGTTCTTTAGTCTGTTTTAAACGGTGTGTGACTTTCGTACCAGCACAAACAGAAAGATGAAAGAAAATGGAGGGATTCCCAGAGATTATGGTATCTTGGATGAAGTCCATTCTGTTTCCCTCTTTCTCAGCATTCTGCTTTGGGAATGGAAAGGGGAGAGAGGACAGTGCCTGACATAAGGGGACATGTGTCTAATGGCAGAATATGAGGTGTTTATGGGACAGTAACTTAATGTAGGATTTGTCCCCACCCATTGAAATCAGCAAACACTCAGTGACCACCTTCTATGCGTAGGAAACCAAGCAAAAGACCATGTACAAGCCAGGGACTTCTATCCTGGGTGACTCACTCCACTATGGGATAATCCAGCTCCATCTGTAGGCACTGAAGAGCTCTGCACTTGCAGACTTAGCATTTGTGCTTTAGTCTATTTATCCCTCATGACAGAGATGCAGTCACTTATCCTTCCGCTGGGGCATACATTTGGTTTGCGCTGCCCTGCTAATGAGAAGGGGCAAGTCTATTGTCACTGAGGACCCGCGTCAACCCCGCACCCGCCTCTCAACAGCTCTTTCCTCGTGGTGCCTCACGGTGCTGACAATATGCCGTCACACTGGAGGGGGAAACATGAGTGGCAATATTTGAAATATCTTATTGTACACAGATATTTAGAAGTATGTGATTCATGTGGAAATAAGAATTAGGAGGAACCAGGAGTCCACATGGGCAAGCTCATGTGGTTCACAATTTCAGTCATCTGGGAAGATCTTAAGCTACGTTCACGTCTTGCAAACTGGCAGAAGTCTCCAGGGCCACCATTATTATGGATGGTCAGATGGTCCAACGTGAAAGCTAGCTCCTGTGGTATGTGAGTTCAGACATCCTAGAAGGGCTCAAAAGAGAATATTTTAATGGAGTGTGTCCTGGAAAATATTGGAAATAGAGAAGGTCGTGGAAAGCCAAAGCCACATCACGGTGCGAGGGATGTGATGAGGTCAGAAGTCAAGGTGCGTGGGAGCCACACACTCCCGCCACACCAGGAGCACAGCCACTGGGAGGTAGACCAGTCGGGGCCATCCAGGTGCTCTTTCTGCCAGGTAGAACCTACCACACCAGAGCTTGCAGGTCACAAGTTGCTCCTTGAATCAAGGAAGGGCACCATCGCCTGGGCCCTCGCTGGCTGTGGGATGTGGAAGGACTCGTGTCCCTGAGCAGTTCACCACGCACAGACACTAACTCTGCTATCAGATAGCAAGCAGCGCACGCAGCAGTCTAAAACCTGGAGCTACGACCCTACCAGAACGAGCTCAGAGTTGTCTTCCAAAGATGGACACCAGCCCTGTGGTTGCTGGTCCTTCTCTCGATGAAACCAAATCTACCGATGAGCAGTTGCTATGTGCCAGGCACATTAGGAGGGCTCTAGAATCAGCAGATACCATCAGAGAAAGCCTCTGCTCACGAGAGCTTAGTTCATAGTGAGAGAGTAAGCTAGACCATGACAGGGAATGGTAAGAGCTTTGGGTGGAAATTAGTGTAAACTGAGTGATCCAGGATGCCCTGGCCAATGGGAAACCCCTGCCATGGGGACTGGCCAGCCTGTGAAGACCAGAGGGACCAGCACCCTAAGGCAAGAGCAAATGCTCATTTGAGGGACAGAAAGACCTTGGAGCTACAGACTTATGAACTTGGCAGCAGTGAGAGGGCCCTGAAGACCATGGGAACTAGAAAGCAATAAGAAGCCATGGGAGGGTCTTCCAGAAAGGGCCCGGGTGTGTGCTGGTGGCGCTTTAAGTGAAGACATGTGCATGGATGCTGCTCACCCAGGAAGGCTGAGCCCACGTGACCCTTGGGGGTCATGGTACCATAGAGCCAGACTACCAGGAATCAGACAAGGTGCCACAAGCTTTATACATGCTGCATTTTATCAAAAAATCTACAGAAACAGATACTCAACTCTGCCTGTATACAGTTTCCTCTTGTGCTCATGGACTCATTGTAATTGAGGCTCCCACAGCAGAGGCCTCATAACTTGTTGTGTGACGACGATATACGTAGGGGTATGTTACATGGTAACTTTGCAGCCATCCATGCCCCAGTTGATAAATGATTGATTATTTACAAGCCATTAATAATTGATCATTCCCCATGTAGACCCTGGGGTGAGGCATCTTCTTTATTTACTGAGCAAGGAATTAGCATCTTCATATTCTGACCATAAAGATCAGAAGTTGAATGGTCCCTTTTTACCACAGGTTGCCAGAAAGCTCCTACCTGAAGTGAATGGTTAATCACAGTAAGAGTTCTAACTTGTATCATTAGGATATTTGCTTTCTTTTCTTTTTATTAGCTTTATTATTTATTTCCTTTCCATGTCACCTTAAATCTTTTGTAGCTGGAGGTGGAATATCAATAAGGAAAATTACATGCTTTAAAAACATAGCCCTAGTCTGCCTGATAAATACTTCAGAAATTTTACATTCACCGGTGGCAGGGTGTGACTAGTTAGTTGAATCAGTGATTAGGAACACTATTGTTGATAATTTCTATAAAATGTTAAGCTTTGGGACTTTGGCCAGGAATGTATCTCCTAGGCAAGCCTCATTTCTGCTAGGAAAATCAAGTCCTATCATAAATTTGAGGTCTGACTATTGCCATCAGCAGGGTTTAAAGCTTAATATAAAACAGGAGTGTTTCTCATCACTTGAATGCATTTGCCAAAGAACTTCAACTTCTGTCTCCTTTCCTGTTGAACTTTAAAAGCTGGAGAGGCAACTGTCTGTCGAGACTGTTTTGTCTAGAGTTGGGCTGGGGCAGGAATCCAGCATCCTAAGCTTCAAATCCTGTTCCTCAACCCAAAGCTTTGGGGAACACCTTAATTTTACATTGTTAATTGCAAAATCAACTTAAAATGAAAATAAAAGCGCTCATCTTCACCTTGCTTGCTACAAAGGAGGGTGCATGGGGTGGTGATTACACACCACCCAGGGCCTGCATTCTGGGGTCTAGCACTGAAAACCCTTATGACCTTGCTCAACCCCGGAGGGCCCTGCTTCCCCTCACCTTCCAATCATCCCTATCAATTTCAGTCTCAGAACCTTGGCAATTCCTGGCACAGCTGACTATAACCACACCACAGCAGCCAGATAACGATCCACATGTGGGATTTGGAAGTAAACACCGTCCTGCCTCTAGACTCTGTGTGGATAATGGTTGTGGGAAGAAAAGAGGAAAGGTCTCAAACTCCACATTTGTTGTAAAAACAAACCAACAAGTCATCCAAAAGCAGAAAGAAGGGGCAGGAGGAGAGGAGAGGCAGCCCAAGATTAAGCTGTCATTGGCATTGGAGCTCACATTAGCACTCAGTGCAAACTCCAGGCCAGAGCTGACAACCGGGGCCCTCCAGACAAACTGACCCAAAGTCTGCTTTGTAAATAAAGTTTTATTGAAACAAAGCCACGCCCAGTAGTTTACATATTATCTACTTCATAAGACAACGAGAAAATTGGGCCCACAAAGCCTAAAATTTTCATTTTCTATTATCTGGCCTTTTGCAGAATACATGTGCCAACTCTAGATATTTCAGCTCTACATATTTATATTTATATATAGTCTCACACAGTTTTGTTTTTTGTTTTTTTTTTTTTTTACTTTTTTAGTGTGAAATAGTTACAGGCACAGTTGCAAGAACGGTAAGGAGGAATCTCACAGCCCTCCCAGCTTCTCCCAGTGACTGTCCAATATCCAAGCCGGAGCAAAGCCAGATCTCAGCAGTTTTGTTTACATGCCATCAATCAAGGTGACACACACACTTTTGAAACATAAAAATGACATAAAATGTGGTGCCTTTAGTTAAGAGTGGCAGCAATGAAACTCAACTGACAACGGGAAGGGAAAGAACAGGAGGAGGGTTGGGGTCCTGAGGGCCCAGCACGGCCCCCACACCTGGAAGATCAGGAGGAGGTCCTGCGCCCCCGCAGGCGCTCCCAAACCTGATGGGCCATGACTGCCGGGTGAAGGTTGTCGATTTCACTTTTCCTCTCCACCCTCTCCCTCCTGCACCCCCACGATCTTGAAACTTAAAAACAAATGTGCATGAAATATGCTGGGAACCAGAGAGGACAGCGCACTGATAAGGTCTGAAGCAGGTGATTAGAGAGCAAGGTGACATTTGGATGACTCTACTGTGTTTGTCTGACAACTCTCTGGGCCTCTTCTGAGGCACGAGGGGCTCCTTTGCAAGCCCCCCAGGTGCCTGGCCTTGGTGCAAGACACTTGGCATGGGATGAAGTTCTCGGCCTCAAAGGAGAAAAGATGCTGCCGTGTCTGGCAAGCCGCGAGGCAGAGAGACCTGCTGCCCAGCCCCCAGATGGTTCCCGGCTCCTTCCCCACAGACAGACTTGTCAAGTGCACGTGGGTTTGGGACGCACCGGTGTCGTGAGGCTGGGCTGGAGGGCAGAGGGCACGGGGTCTGGGAAGCGCGTGAATGCAGTTACTTGGGAATCTGACAGTGTGTCCTTTGTGGTTTATCGGGGGCTGTCAAGAAGCTGAAATCCTTAGTCTGGTTGGGAAAATGTCCCGGGCAGCTTGATAGGAAGAGTTGCTAAGCAGAGAGAAGCCCAGAGACGACCAGAGCCCTCTCCTGAGCACCGGGGGGCTGTGCCAGCACCAGAGGACTGAAGTGTCTCATCCCCTTCCTGGGGTCTGGTAGGAGCCAGGAAACGTGAGCATGGCTCTGGGCCTTGCAGGACCAGGATCCCTGTGGGTGACTGTAGCACAGGGTGGCACAGCCATCCAGGTGGGACGCTAAGAGGTGAGGAGAGATGACAGAGCCAGGAGGAAGCCAGAAGAAGAGCAGAAAGGCACCAGGCATAGGGGCTTGGCACCCAGTCCATGGGTGGCAGCCTGTGACTGAGGACTTACATGTGACCACTGATGAGCACAGCAGAGCCGGTCAGCGGTTCAGCAAGGTGGGAATTTAGCGATTCCTCTGTGTTTGTGTCGGGAGGAGGCCGATGGCAAAGCCAAGTTAGGAGGACTGTTTTCTGAGTGCAGGGTCATGTAAGTGATCCAGAGAGACCAGGCAGGAGCCCAATCTCAGCGGTGGCCGAGCTGCTGTCACCTCTGGGCTTGAAAGGGAAAGGGAAGGAGTGGTTCTTGGAAGCCAATGGTCATTTAGAGACAGGGACAGGGATGTTCAGTCAGGGGGCAGAATCAGCTCAAGGCAACATGCCATTGAGCCAGGGGACAGACAGTCCATGCTCACTCCCTCCTCCAGGCTGAGGCCAGCTTCCCCTGTTCCCTGGAGTCACTTCACAAAGCTGGCCTCTAGCCCAGTCTTGGGGGTCCAGAAAGGTGCCTCTAAGGCCTGGGCCTTCAGCTTAAAAAGGAGTGCAATAGCTAGGCAAAGAGCAAGGAAGGGTGTTGAAGGCAAGCACAGCAGCATGTTCAAAGGTCCTGGGGTACAATACAGCCTGTTTCTGATCAAAGAGAAATGAGAAAGAAGAATGAAAAAGGTGGTGGCGGAACACAGAGGTGGATGGCACAAGGTCCCATGGGCATTTTCAGGGGATTCAAGTGTGATCCTGAAAGTGGTGGGAAGAACTAAATGGATTTTAAATGCAGAGTGGATCTTAAAAGATGAGCCACAGCGTGTCAGCTAGGCCATCTGTGTGCAGAGACAAAAGCAGACTTTGTTGGGGGAGGAAGGAATGAAGCAGGTGGCTCTGAGGACAGGTTCACAGGGAAACTGAGAACAAGGGTATATTTTGTAACTGAGCTAGTATTCAAGGCCCTGGTCTTCTCTGAAAGAGAAGAGCTGATTGGGAGAGCAGGAAACGTGTGTGTGTGTGTGTGTGTGTGTGCACGTGCACACGTGGGCATATGGGGTGGGGTGCACAGGAGGCAGCCCGGGGGGTGAGCTGGAGATACTCAGGGAGGCTTCGCAGCGTGCTGAGGTGCTGCGTGCTGGCCTGTGCTCCTGTGCTTCCTGCTCCTGCAAAGGTCCTCTGTTGTGGGAAGAGAGGGTCAGAGGAGATCCCATGCAGACTTCTGGTAGACCTCGAATCCCAGCAGGTCCCTCATGGGGAAGAGGGACTCCATCTGCTTTGTGTGCCTCAGAGCACAGTTTTTTTCTTCAGCCTCCAGAACCACTGGACCTGGGGTCTGCCTGCTACTCTTGTGTTCACTCCCCATGTGGGCAATCCTGCCTCCCAAAGGGCTCCCTTCTCCTCCTCCTCATAACTTGGTCTCAGTCATACAAATGGCATCTCCCCTCTCCATTGAGCACCCTGGGGTCAGGCCCGTTGCTGCTCATGTGTGTCCCAACATCTAGAGGCTCATAGTTTAGTCAATTGAACAAATATATGGAGTCTTGCAAAGTCTGATTCATTTGCCTGGGACGTACTGAGTTCTGCAACCCTAGGACACATGAACAGAGACCAGTTGAAAGACAGTTGAATATTATCAGGGGAAAGAGGCTAAAACACTGATTTAAATCACTTTTAAATAGAGCAGTTTGCAGCTCTAGTGGCCCACGCCTGTAATCCCAGGGTACAATAGGCTGAGGCAGGAGAATGGCAAGTTCAAAGTCATCCTTGGCAACTTAATAAGATCCTCTCTCTAAATAAAAAATAAAAAGGGTGGAGATGTGGCTCAGTGGTTAAGCAGCCCTGGATTCAATCCCCTGAACAACAAAAAATATCTAAGTAGAGTAGTTTATAAAGTGGGGAGACCGCTAACCAGCCCACATGGCCTCTGCTGTGTTCTTGAGTTAGTGGTAGAAGACGAAAGTCCATAACCTGAGCATCCAGATGTTCCCACAGATCAGAACATCTGGCCATGCTGGACCCACAAAGCGTTCGTTGCTATAATGGTGAACAAAGCAGACACCAGTGCACACATAAGGAGCTTCTGTTGCCAGCAGACCGCAGGAAAAAACCATGCAGTGGACAAGATGGCGCAGAGAAGAGTAAAGGAAGGGGAAGGACGGTGGGCGGAGACGAGGCAGGGCCCGCCGTCTAGAATGTCCCGGGTGGTTGCCGGAGGTGGAAGGCATCACGTGAGAGGAGTCACCTGGACTCAGGTCCCGGGTTGGGGGAGCCTGGGAAGGTACTGGAGGCCTGGGGACACGTGTGCAAAGCATGTCCTAGGCACAGCCAGGAGGACAGCGTGGCTGCTGCAGGGTGATGAGAGGGGACAGGAGGGACATGAGATCAGAGGAAGTGGGTGGCGGGGAGGGGAGAGTCTGAGAGGCAATTTCTACTCTGGTTTCCAGAGTGAAACCAGAGACTCACTGACACCCGCTTACTGTAAAGTCTCTGCCCTCTACTCTGGCTCTGAGGACAGGGCCATCGCCCTGGGTTCCAAGCAGGCCTGGGGGCCTTCCAGTGCACATGGGGCTTGGCAAAGATGTTGCCAAGGAGGTGGTTAAAGAGCCAGATTCTGAATGCTGTAAAGATAGACTTGGACAGTAGGGAAATCGCCCCCTCTCAGCCTGAGTGTCCCCTCTCTGGACCCGTAGACACGTAATTTGGTCCCATGCCCTAGGCCCATGGATAAAGGTGTACAGATCTCACTGATGGGAGTCCCACAGACACCCTTTGTAGGAAACTGCCTGGCCTCGTTTCTTTGTCCTGGAGGAGAATCCTCTCCGACACTCTCTTCTGGGAGGCTGGGAGGGACAGGAGAAGGGCAAGAGGGAGGGGATAAAGGGACCCTCTGCCACCCGCTCTGGAATCTGGCCCCCCTTCCCGGGCAGCACTTGGGGAACCTGCGGCCACTTCACACAGCAGGAAGGAAAAGCTCTTCCCACCTCATTCACCAGGTGGCAAAAGTTTTAGCTGAACCTGCAGTTCCTAAGAGTGACTCTTATTAAATACCACTATCACATCAAACCCAGACGGTGACCGGCCCTGCCACCTGAAAGAATCCGCAATTAACTGGGGGAGACTAATCAGGATATTAATGGGTTTGGTTTTCAATTCCTATAATATTTTCATCAGTTTTTTTTTTAACCCTCATTTCAGCCACATTAAGCTGGGAAAGTGGATTCTGAGGGGAAGACAGGCCGGGAAGGCTCTTATTTTCTCGTCAGGTAAAACGCACATGAGGATTCGGTTTGTTTTAAAAGAAATCCTCCTTAGGAAATGGAAGGCTGAGTCTGTGACCGCCCTGTCACTCCTGGCTGAGCTGCAGGAGAGACAGCAAAGCAGTTGGTAGGGAGAGAAATGCCCTGCTCCTCAAGGGGTCCTCCTCGCAGCCCTTTCCTGGGGCTGGTGATTCCAAAGCTCCAAGCCCAGGAGCTAATGTGCATGCGTGCGTCGCTCTCCAAAATACGCAGTAAATTAAATCAAGTCAACACGTGGCTTTATTCAATCTAAGAAGTGTCATTATTTAGGGCTGTCTGTAGAAAATAAAAACAAAAGAGCTAACAACTGTTGGGAAGACCTCACTGACTACAATGTGCGCTCTAATCGCAGAGATATTAAGATGTCCTGAGGTAAGTCTGTCTGAGCTAGTGGGTAAGCCCAGCGGGGCCAGTACAGACCCATTTTCCTGCCACCTCTTGCCTCTCCAACGGTCCTAGCACCTGTGCCCGATTCTCAGGTCAGACGTTCATGTGGTGGCAAGAATGGCAGAGGCAACTTCATGCCTCATATCCACTTTGCAAAAGGAAGAGGAGAATCAATCAGGCTTCTACCAAAAGGAAACAGAGCCAGCTGGATTCATGTCTATATATCTGCGTATCTGAAGAGAAAGAAGTTTATCTGTACAAGAGTGGGGTGTGGCCAGGCACACCTGACATCTGCAGGGCAGGCCAGGAGACCAGGCACTCCCAGGCAGGAGCTGAAGCTGCATTGCACTGGTGGAATCTCTTCTTCCTCCTGGAAATCTCAGTTTTGCTCTCAGGATCTTCAACTGATTGGGCAAGGCCCACACCCATGAGGGTGAATGATCTCCTTTCCTTAAAGTCAACTGATCAAGGACTTTAATTGTATCTACAAAACACCTTCTCGGCAATACCTGGATGGCTGTTTGAATAACTCTACACTGTGATGTAGCCAAGTGAATGCGTAAAACTACTCATCGTGGTGAGTGATACAAGGAAGGAATCTCTTCTATCAAGTCTGGGCCTTTTTTACCAGGGAAAGACCCATCACATATGTCTGCTGGACACAACACTGTCACATCACCACCCTATCTGCAAAGGAGGGAGGAGATAAAGCACCTAGGTCTTCAACCACACTGGAGGGAAGATACGGGAAATCAGCCGTGATCAGATGTCAAGTGAGCCAAGCCACGGGACCTTCCGTAGCCTACTTACTGGATGTTTAATGAGTCCAAGAAGCGGAACAAACACATGTTGCTCAGATTAGATTCCTGTTGATCATTGAAGATAATTAAATACCATTGATTCCAAAGTGAAAAACTCACTCCCCTTCCATGGGTGTCAGCTGAAACTGCTTTTTTGGCATAGTGCAGTGCTATACGATGTTTTTAAATGTATTTAAGCTGAAAAGTAAATCCACTTAAGGAAAAATGTTCAGTACGTAATAGGATTAGTGGTACAGTGAAGCAAACACAGGGAAGAAGGCACACTGAAGCCTGAGCCCCTGGACTGGAATGAGGCCCCTCCAGGCTTCCCTTGGCTAAATCAAAGTTTCAATGCCACATTGTTCATGTCCCCACTGATGTGTCTTATGCTGTGTGGATTAGTCCATCTTCCATAACTATAGCAAAATGCCCAAGGCTGGGGATGTTGTAAAGAGAAGGGGTTTGTTCAGCTCACACTTTGGAAGGCTGAAAGGCCAAACAACATGGTGCTGGCTCTGGTGAGGGTCCTTTGACCACATTGCATCATGGCAGAT
This sequence comes from Marmota marmota marmota, assembly GCF_001458135.2. Taxonomy (NCBI): domain Eukaryota; kingdom Metazoa; phylum Chordata; class Mammalia; order Rodentia; family Sciuridae; genus Marmota; species Marmota marmota. The sequence continues at coordinate 9,674,338 of NW_026000026.1, forward strand.
GGTATCATAGCATCACAAGAGGCAGAGTAGCAAAACAGAACACCAGAGACAGAGGAGGCCCAGGTTCCTTCTGAGGAGAACTAACTCTCTCTTTAGACCAGCACCCCTCCCAAGGCAGCACCCCTAATCACCCAAGGACCTCACCCCAGTCCCCACCTGTTAAAGGTCCCACATCATCACACTGGGGACCAAGCTTCCAACACACCTTTGTGGGACACACTCCAACCACATCTAAACCATAGCAGTGTGATCCTGGGAACACTGAAGAACCTCTCCGGACCTCCATTCCCACACCTGTGCCTACAAGACGACTGCCACTCATCCCGCTCCTCAGCCATGGAGCTACTGTTCCTTTCGTACCTTTCCTGCCCAGAGGGAATGTTTCCATGAATCTTTGCACATAAGCAGAAGAGCGATGGTCCTGCACTGGAGGAAGACTGAACCCCTCTCCCCAGCCCTGACGCTGTCCATCTATACTGTGCAGCTCGTGAGAGCATGGAGGTGTTGTCGGTGAGGCCCTTGAGCCTCCGTGAGGACGTTCTCCTATAGTGACTCGCTGGGTCCTCCACTAAAATACAAAATCCATGATCAGCCTCCCTTCTTCCTGTAGGAGTGCGTCAGGCACAGTGGTTACAGAACCGGTCTCAGATCAGACAGCAGTAGCTGGCCTGGATGACTTTGCCCCCCCAGAGGACAGTGGACAAAGTGGGAGACACACCTGGTTGTCACCACTGGAGGGTGTGGGATGTTTTGTTACTGACTCCTGGTGACTGGAAGCCAGCGGTGCTGCCCAGAGTCCCTTGAGGCACAGGACATACCCACCACCTGGCCAAACACCAAACTGTCCACCTCCAAATGGCAGAAAGGCAGAGGGTGAGCACCTGCTCAGATTCTCTATAAGCCCAGGCTCACAGGTTCTCGAAGGTTCTCAAGAGGTCAAACAAGGCCAGCGCTCCTAGTATTCTGTAAACTGAGGGCCAGAGCCTGGCGGTTCTGGCAGGGATGGTGGCAGGGTTGAGGTCTTTGCAGACGTGCTGACCAAGGCATTGACTTAAGGGAAAGGAGTCCAAGTTCTTGCTCTTTGAATCACTTGTAGATAAAAACAGAAGACTCAAAACCAGGCTCCACTGAGTCACCAAAACAGTCAAGCCACACCTGTGAGAGCCAAATGTCTCAGACTCAAACTCGGGAGCCAGAGAAATGGAGCTGCCTCTTACTGTCTTCATCTAAACTCGATTCCTATTTAGGTTCCCTATTCCTAGTAGCTGTCACTCATTCCTAGTCCATTCAGCATTCCTCCCAGCTCAAGGGATGCCCACAGTGTGGGCGGAGCCTCATGCCCAGCACAGGGGCACATGCAGGCTGGGGAAAGAAAGCCTTCACGAGGTGTCTGTACTGGCCAGTGGCTCCCTGCCTCCCCTGGCTGTCCCTGCGGGAGGGAGACGTGAAGTCAGAGTGTTTCGCCCGTCCCTCCTCCATCCTCCTCCAGGACCAACCTTGAGAGCATCTACTCAGCTGAGCACCAGGGAAAGCTCTGTGTGAGGGAGAGTGACTGCCCCACCCAGTTTGTCACAGTCTGGAGGATTCCTGGGACAGGGGACTTTCAGCCCCCACACTGGGAGGATTCCAGATCAACAGGAGCTTGCTTGTCTTCCCAGCTGAGGTTCTTAATGTATTACTTCTTATTCACTTTAAATACATTTTTTAGAACAGTTTTAAGCTTACAAAAAAGTTAAGGAGTCACTGCAAAGAGTTTCCCTGTGCTCTGTACTCAGTGTCCCCCAGTCCTAACCTCTTACGTTAGTCCCAATTAGCTAGCCAGCGTGGGGACGTTATTACTAACTAAAATCCATAGTTTATTCTGTTGTTCTTGGTGCTCTAGTTCAGATCTGGCACGTCCCCCAGAGGCTCTGGAGGGAGGCAGTGGACCCTTCCACAGGTGGGGCCTAGAGAAGGTCTTCAGTTTGCTGGGGGCAGGCCCTTGAAGGGACTCTCTTTGCTTCCTGGCCTTGAGGGCAGCAGCTTTGCTCTGTCATGTGCTCCTGCCTCACGGTCCAGCTTCACCATTGGCCCAACAGCAACAGGGCCCACCATCATGGTCTGGAACCTCCAAAACTGTAAGCCAAAATGAGCTCTTTCCCTTTTTAAGTTGGTCACCTTCGTTGACTACCCCATTCTGTGAGGGTGGAGGGAGAGATGGTGACAACACCCTTTGTTGTTCCTAATGTTCTTTTCCTGCTCCAGGATCCCGCCCCAATGACACACTCAGGCACCATATCTGTTTGGGCTGTTCTTGGCTGGGCTACCTTCTCAGACTCGCCCTGTCTTGGACGACCTTGACAGCTTTAAGCAGTGCTGGTCAGTTGTATTGTGATATTGCTTTCAATCCTCATACAAACTGTAAGGGACAGACACTATTGTTCCACTTTACAGAATGGGATACTTCTTTTTATTATTCCAGAAGAGCAGAATGGGAATGGGAATTGCCACTGGGGCCCAGGATTCCCTAATAATATCAACAACAATAATAACGATCGCTTTGCTGCTTGTGGTATTCCACATACCCCGCGCAGAAGCCCATCTGTACCAGTTCATCCTCACAACCACCTTGTGATAGAAACACTAACATTGTACCCATTTTACACATAAGAAAACCAAGGCCCACTAAGATTAAACCCCTAGGCCAAGTCACACAACAGACAAACGGTAGATCGGGCATCCCAAACCAGGTTCCACACTCCTCTATGCTCAGGACTTCTAGGAGATTCTTCCTTCCTCCCTATTGGAGATTGCACAGTTTTGAGGACTATATCACTCACACACACACACACACACACACACACACACACACACCGTGGAAAATCTATAGAAGCTATCCAGACTTGACCCAACACACTGGCCATTGATGACCTTGTTAAGATGCAGGTTCAGAGGGTCTGGGGTGGGGCCTGAGAACCTGTAGTGAAAGTAGCAAGCTGGATACCCTCCTACCTCTCAGCTTCCCTTGCTTTCTGATACAAATAGGGTAACTGTCCTGCAGCCATTTGAGGAAGTAGCCAGAATTCCTAGGTCCCTTCTGGAGCACCAAGAGCCAGCAGGTCAGGAAAAATCTCAGCACTAAGAAATCCCAGACGCTATCACTCTGGACAACCAATTGGCAACTCCAACCTCTCTGGCAGGGTCTGTAAAAAAAAAAAAAAAGGTAATTAGCCCAGGTGAGGCTCATTAGAGCCAGCCTGGAATTCTGCCAGCAGTGCCAGGCGCTGCGTGCCAACCCCTTGATTTCAATATCAATGGCGGCGCTGACAAGGAAGCTAGCAGCGGCGGGGCTGGAGGAAGCTTTGTACCCTGCAGCCCTCCCTCCTCCCCACCTGGCTCTCACCACGAGGCCAGGCAGTTGGCTCCGTCAAATCAGAGCCAGCTCAGGAGTGATGTGCACCGTCCTCCCCTTTTTAACAGGCTGGGCCCCAGGTGATCCTAAAAATTAAATGAAGCTCAGAAAATGAGACACTTAGGAGAGCCAGGCGCTAATAGCCTCTCCCAGGCTCCAGCAGAAGTCTTTATGGTGCGTCCCTGGTCAATTTCCTTGGAATTCCTTGGGGCCTTTGGCGGTGGTGAAAGTTTCACTCCAGAATCTCTGGAGTATTTCTGCCAGAGGGTCCCGGTCCCCTGCCTGCTTCCTTGTTCTCACACAAAATGTAAGGCGGGCACTGGTTTAGGCAATGCTGTCTCTCCTCCCTGTGAATTGAGATATTTATGTGGATGGAATACTTGGAGAATTAGGCTCCAGGCTGCCTCCCAAGCCTCCAGGTACTGCTCAGACCCCAGGGAACAATTCTAACCATGGTGCTCGTCACCCCAATCACCATCACTGTCCCGTACAGTGTGCTAGGCCCCTGGCCTTGCCTTTGGCCTCTGTTCTCTCAGACAATGCGGGCCATGAGGAATGCCACTCTCAGAATATTGAGAACAAAACTGGCTTAGGTTAAACAGCTTACCGAAGCTGTCCTGGCTGCTCGGCCCTGGAGTTGACACTGAGCTGATTCTCCTCCACTACCCACCTCCCGAAGAAGATGGATAAAAAGTGATCGCCTCCTAGTTCTGTCAAAACCCAAGAGCTGGCTGTTGATTTTTACATGAGAGTGAAAGGATGACAAAAAGAGAAATGGAAAAAAGAGGAAATCGGGTAAATTCACAAAATGGTGTCCTCGGGATGTGAGTAGAAAAAAAAAAATAGTAGCAGTGACACTCTATTTGTGTTCAGCACTGAAGAAGATGAATTCCAACTGGCTATTTAAAAACACAGATGTCCATCCATGTGTACATGGTGACCTAAGAAAAAGTGACCCTACTGAGAAAGGTAAGAAATGCAGTTTATAACTTGGCTTTCTCTCCTGCCCCTAAAAACAGAGCCGATGCTGCATGCTATGGAAAAATTTCATAACCTGTTCATTTGTGTATTTAAGATATATGTATTGAGTACTTTCTAGGTGTCAAGAAACAAATATTTTAAAATATATCTATTATATTTACATAACATATATACTTTTCATATATATACATATATATAAAATATAGTGGCTGTTACATGTTATATATACACATATATATATAACACAGTATGGTCTAGTGGCTGGAAGGACAAGTCACCCAGTGGTCCCAACACGCTGGGATCCCCCTGACAGTTTGGGCATGTGAGACCTATTTGGGTGCAAGCCATAGAACAGATTCTGGAGAGTCCTGGCAAGTCCAGCATGTCCTGAGGACCAAGACATCTCCTGCAGACATGGGGGACGTCCTCAGGGACACATCCCAGAGAAGCAACTTTAGCGGACACTCGAGGAAGAAGCGGGGGAATCAGACAGATAAAGCCCAGACACGTGTTTCCTGGGAGCTGAGGAGTAGGGAGCAGGCAGAGAGGATAGGAGGTGGGAAGAGCACACCAGGGAAGAGGACAAGACCCAGAGGAGCCTTTGGGGGTCACTGGAAGAGCCTGTCGCAGCCTGCTGGATGCCTGGAAGGAGCTGCCCCCAGGGATGGGGAAGGGGAATCCCACGCAGAGGACCCCGACCCCTCCCCACTTGGAAGGCCTGGGGAGAGGTTGTGGGGCATCAGAGGAAGGAGGCTGCACAAACTGGAACTCCCACCACCTTGTCGGGCCGACATGCCACGAAGCAGCCTGGTGCGAAGGGCTGGCTCCACTCCAGGAGAAAGCCTCCTGCTTTCCATGACTCAGAGCGAGCGGCAAACTAGTTCACCAAGTTAGAGTTCGCGGAATGTGCATTTGTGAGTCTGATCCCCCTGCCCGCCCGCCCCATTGCATTGATTATATCTCTCATCCCCCAGAACGAGGCCAACAGCCTCCTCCCTGCCCCTCCTCCCCTCCCCTGTAATCCTCACCCCTCATTTCTCTCTTCTCCCCACTTCTCAGCATCCTGCCACCCTAAGGCAGTGGCATGATCCCCACAGCTCCCAGGGAGTTCATTAAAAGCCGCCACCCACCCCATTGCCCACCGGGCACTCCCAGCAGCCCCTGGGGCCATGGCGGCGGCAAGAGCAAGCCAGTCACTCAGGAGGGGTGGCCCACCCTGAGGACAGGGACCCCCTCGCACAAATGAGAGGAGCCAGCAAACAGTTAATGGTTTAATCCTTTACAGAAAAAGTCAAGGCAGACTTGTGAGGCTTGATGTTAATGAAGGTGTCACACATTGTCTAGAGAAAGTTGTGCCTGGCAATCTTCCCTTTTTCGGATGCCTACCCCAGTGACATTTCATCTCACATCCACCTTAATGAAATGCATAATTAACATATTCTAATTGTGCTGAGCGCTGCGATGATTTTGACAGAACTCACTTTCCATGTCTAATTTGATGCTAATTTAATCTGTTCCTCTCCCGCTGACATGACCTTTCTTGATTGAGTTTCACTGAGGAAATTTTTTGATGGATTGATTTATCAGCATTGCAGAGACAACAAAGGCTCAGGGTGCACGACAGAAAATGGGAAGGGACCGGCCCTGGGAGCCAGCGCGCTCTGAACTTGCCGGCTGGAATGTCCTCTTTCCAGAGACGGCTTGTCTGATCTACTGATGGAATTTGAGAAATGTGACATCTGTTTGTGGGTTTGATCTCTGCGATAAAGACAGTAAATATCTTATTGTGGTTGGGAAGCTTTGCATGGAAAACTTCTCTAGGGCTATTGGGTAGAAGGAAGCTCAGGCTCCTCCTGTCCACATGAAAGAGCAAGAGGGCTCCTTCCCCTAGGGTGCCACCTTGATTCCTGGGTAGAGGGTTTGGTCCGGTGGCTTCAACTAGGAGACAGTACAGAGGGGCAGGAAAGCATCTGTCTTAACACATCATGAAGAAGCTGCATTTACAAATGAGTGTGGGCTTCCTACTTCCAGGTGTTCTATGAACGGCTGGAGAGGGAAACCTGGACCTTAGAAAGTGTTTGTGGAATTCTCCCCCAACATCTTCCCAGTACACAGGGTCTCGAATCTCCTACTATCACATCTCTGTGTCAATTCCTGGTCTCTGTGAAAGTGTGGGCTCAGGACACATGATGGAGTTCCCTGGTCCTCATGGTTGAGTGATTGAGAGGTGTTAGTGTTTCCTGCTGTGGACACAGATTCTGGTTTGGACCCCTGGACTGGGAGAGCTCTCCCTCCCTGCGTAATGGCGCTGTCTACTTTCCAACAGCTGTTGGGGCTCTGATAAGGGGCTGGGCTGGGCTTTCTCAGCTCTGGCACTACTGGTGTTTGGGATCAGACTGTTCTTTGTTGGAGGGTGAGGGAGCCTCCTGTGCATTATAGGATGTTGAGCAGCATCCTGGCCACTAGAAGAAGCTGGAGCACCCTCACTCTCTGAGTCACATCCACAACAAATGTCTCCAGACTTTGCCACGTGACTTTGGAGGACAAAATCGCCCCCAAGAAAGGACCAGGGAGGTGGAGGACCAAGTGGCAATACACATGACCCCCACACTGCATTGCTCCGGTTCCCCTCCTCTGCCAGGGTCACACCCAGCCAGACCTTGCCTGACCCACCTAACCACAAGCCCCGCCCTGCCCACCCCTCACTCAATGTCTGTTTTTATCAGAGTGCCTATGAAGACACTGCCTGAAATATTGATTTATTTATTGTCTGTCTCTCCTCACTAACCTGTAAGCTCCACAAGGCTGGGACCTTGTCAGTCTGTTTTGAAATTGTGGTAAATACATATAACATAAAATTCATCATTTTGACCATTGTAAAGTATACACCTCGGTGGCTTTTTATGAAATAACAATGTATTTTCACACCACGACCTAGTTCTAGAACGCTATCCTGGCCCCAGAAGGAAATCCCATACCCATTAAGGAGATGCTCCCCATCCCCTCCCTCTGACCCCTGGTAACCGTTCATCTGCCTTCTGTGTTTATGGATTTGCCTATTCTGGACATTGAATATAACTGGAGTTATATAATAAGTGGCCTTTTGGGTCCAGTTGTTCCTCAATAAATTAAACATGGATTGACACTGATACAGCAATCCAATGCCCTAAAGAACTGGGAAAAAATGGGAATTCTAAAGATCAAACAAAAACATACAGATGAATGCCCACAGAAGCCCCCTCCACCATAGCTGAAAGGCATCCACGTGCTGACGAGCAGATAAACGAGGGCGCCGGCGACATTCAGCAGGAGAGCCACACAGGGAGTGGGGTATAGGCTTGGGCACACGTGCCCCTGGCCTGTCTTTCCACGGTGTCTTAGCAGTGGCAGGAACAGTGCCTGGTGCACAGGAGGACAAGTGTGACAGGTACACAAACGAAGTGCACGAGGACTCATCAAACCCTGGAGATAAATAGAAGTGCGAGGGGCATTAAACGGACTGCTTCTTTCATTTGCAGGGAAAAGAAGGAGGAAAATATATCCTTAAGTAATAAGGAAACAAAACCCGGCATTGAACTGGACTTTTTTTTTTTTTTTTAATTCACTAGTTTGTGGAAAATGGCTGAATCGCAGAGGGTGGCTGGTTATGAGAGATACTAAAAACTCCTGGCTTTTTGTTTCATTCTGTCTCCATGTAGAGGTCAAAGCTTCTCTTGGAAGCAAATGTGCTACGGGTGTTCAGAGTAAATAGATGTTTTCCTTCAGAATAGTCCCCGGGTGTGGGGGGGGTGGCATTTATTCCAACATGGTTGCTGTGACTGCAAAGATTTTTGCAAAATTTCTTCAGGAGCTGCATGATGAGCCCCACAAGGATAGCAAGCTAACGAGATTATAATCATTATAATTACACTTCATCATAGATCAAAAGCAGTTTAACTCAGCAAAATGACCTGGCCTGCTTCACCGTCCTTTATTCTAAATGGCTTCTGGCTTTGTTCAAAGGCTAAATCTCTCTGCAAAGCCCAACTGGACAGTGCACCCAGGTGTGTACCCTGAAGGCAGTTAACAAGGTGGGTCCTGGTCTCAAGGGCAGCCTCCTAGGGTCTGAGTTCTTGCTGTGTCCCTACCTGGGAAATCGTGTAGTTTCTTTATCTGTAAAATTGCATAATAATCTCCCACTTCAAAGAGTTTTTTCGAGCATTAAATTAGTTGATAATACATCTGCCTCAACATACCAAGTCCCATAGGTATGAGTTTTTCTTATGAGAAATTGTTTGAGTCTTTTCAAATATTGTATGGCTGCCCCAGGTGAGGTCTGAAAGGAACTATAGTTTCTATTTTCAGAAATAACCACTAGTAAGAAATCAGATATATAGTGTTAAAGCATATCTTCATGATGCATATTCATTTACATTGTTATTATTAAAAACATCATCATAAGACAACACAGGTTTAATTATCTTTCAGTCATGGAGGTCAGAGGTCTCACTCAGTCGCACAGAGCTGAAGTCCAGGTAGTAGCAGGTTAGCTCCTTCTGGGGGCTTCAGGAGACAACCAGCTCCCTCACCTGTCCAGTTTTTTAGAGGCCACCACCATTTCTCAGCTTGTGGACTCTGCCTTGAATGAATCCAGGGTGTTCTGCCATCATACCCTCCTAATGACATTGGACCTCCTACCTGCCTCTTACAAGGATCTTTGGGAGGACATTGGGCCCACCTGGACAAGCCAGGACCACCTCATCTCAAGATCCTTAATCAAGTTGTGACGTTCCTTTCCATGTAAGGTAACCTTTTATAGGTTTAGCGGGTTAGAATGTGGACAGCTTGCTGGCTGTCCGTCAGTCCATCACCAAGGACTTGTTTTAGGGAGAAAGTGGTTCTCAGTGGAGGATATCAGTTCCCTTCACCTATCTGTGCAACACAATTTGAAGGTACAGCTGCCACCCAGGGGGTCTAGGATGGCAGCCTGAAGCTCTCTGCCTTGGTGGCTTTGTAAGGGCTTTGCAGTTTGGCCAGCACCCCTGGGCTAATTCCAAGCACACATCACCCTGGAGAACATCCGTTGGTGAGTTTAAGGACGACTTTGCATCCTACTTGATACATGGGAACGCACACGTTCCCTACACACCAGGCCAGCCCCCTTCTCCCACAACCGCTACCAACTCAGGAATTGTAGCCTTCTGTCGTCTGCTATTTTTTTACCCAATGCCTTCGGACAATAAATAAATAAGTACTTGTATCATTAATGAGGGCTTGATATTCAGGACTTGTTCAGTATCTGAAAATTATAACTGTTTTTCACAAAGTTGATTCATTTTTTTCTGTTTTGCCAATATTTTACCTGGAAAATTTCATATTTCTCTGAATACCATCATAACCTGTGGTCAGTCTGAAACTTCATGGTTTTCCCATATGAAACCACTGGAGAGACTGAGAAATAATGATACTTCAAGCAACACCTGCTTGCCAAATCTTTTTCTTTAGAATAGCCCATGTCCATAAAATCCCGAGTGGTTGTGATAAGCCAGCATTTTGGGCACGAGGCTGTTATGAAATGGAATACTTAGAGGTTCCTGGCATAAATTTTGGCCTCAGAATATTGCTGGGCATTTTTTTTTCCTTTGTCAGTCAAATAAAAATGTAACATTTCAATTGCAACCCATTAGAAAGAAGCAAAGAAGGGCCTATTTGCATTTGAGCCACAAATTGGACAAGAGTAATTTTTGTCAACTTGTGATCTGTCAATAGTCAGTGTTTTTAAATAAAAAATAAACGAAATACTCATTACTTCACTGTTTTTCCTTATTGAGTGAAAAGACCTTTTTTTCCCTATCAACAGTTTTTATCCAAAATCAGCTATAGAATAGAATATTAAAAATAAGGAAGTGGAAATTTCATTTCTTTTGAACTCCAAACAAATTGTAAGTTTCAAAAAGTTTGACAAAATATCACAGTATTATGGCCTGAAGAATTTATGATGGAGGAAAAAAATAAAGAAAATGATTTTTTTTCCAAATTGGGTTTTAATAACACTTACCTCCAGTATGTTAACTTAGTGTTTACAAGTATGAACTGATTCTCTATCAACAGAAATATCACTCCAGGTCATGTAAAAAATTAACTTGATTATCACCAGGTGCAGTGGTGCCCACCTGTAATCCCAACAGCTCAGGAGGCTGAAGTAGGAGGATCAGAGTTCAAAGCCAGCTTCAGCAATTTAGCAAGACCCTAAACAACTTAGCCAGACCCTGTCTCAAAATAAAATATCTTTAAAAAGGGCTGAGGATGTGGCTCAGAGATTAAGCGACCCTGCATTCAATTTCCCCATACCAAGAAAAATGAAAAGAAAAAAATTAACTCAATTATCAATCCAAATTTTGAAGGCTATTTGGGGGTGGGTAGGCAGAAGTCTAAAGATGGTCTCCACAATTCCTTTTCCACTTGAATTCAGTCAAACCCTAATCTAGGTGCAGCTGTGAAGGGATTTCACAGATGGGATTAAAATCTCAAATCAGTGGACCTTAAAATACAGAAATGACCCATACCAGGTATCCAACCATGTCAGCCCTTCAGAATCAAGGTGTTTTCTTCAGCTGGTAGTAAAAGAAGAAGTCAGAGAGATAAGATCCCCACTGGCATTCAAAAGAAAACAGGAAGAGATTTTTGGAGCAGAGAAATTTAAATTCACATCCTCCACTTATTAGTTTGGTGACCTTTCATAAATTTCCTAATATCCTGTACTTCTGTTTCTTAATTTGTACTACTAGCCAGTCGCTAAATTTATTGGGAGGAATTAAGAGAAAATACACAGAATACTTAGTACAGTGCCTGATGCATGCTATGTGTACAATACAAGATGACTATTTGCCGCAGTCTGGCTGGGCACAAATAACGAGCCACTGAAGCAGGAACAAACTTTATTTTTAAACTGCAGGAAAACACTTCACACAGCTCCCGGGGAATCCTCCCAAACGCCACGAGGCTTGTCCAGGAACCCCTAGCCGGAAATATCTCTCCCGGAAATCCCTCCTCCTGCACTTCCCCAACCAATGGGAACTCTTGGGGAATCCCCGGAAATCCCCAGGAGAACTCCAAAATAGTGCGAGAACTCAAAAGTTGCGGCAGAGGCGGATAGTAATGCCTCGCCTGTCAATCAATACTGTTGGCAAAATGCCAGGGGCCATACAGACTCCGCTGTGGCTCTCAGCAACTATTATTATTTTTAGAAATAATGCCATTTATAAGATTATCATTCACTGACTCTTAACATGAATTCTTATTTTTAAAACCAGGTCAGTGTTCAGAAAACAGCACAGGAAAGCATGAAGTAAATATGGAGCTTTATGCCATGTTCACAGTTCACTTCTTTTTTTCTCAATGGACTGCAGAGCTGGTCAGTTCTCTGGGTTTTCAAAAGCCCAGACCTTTATTACTACACCATTCTCAACAAAACTTGGCAACCTGTGTCAGCTATGTTAAGTTGATAATGGCCAACCATAACTTAGCTTCATGTATGTACTTCATTATCAGCTTTTGATGCCTTAATTCTCTGAAGTAAGGCAGGAATCTCAGGAATCAACTTTGGAACTGATGGAAGGATAATACAGGGGTGAGAAATCCTTCTGGTATGACTGAAAAGGTTGCCCTACTTGGGTATGTCCATGAATGACATCCTTCATAGTTGGCACTCTCTCTGTTAGGCAAGTTGGCCCAACTTTTCCACTGGCCACCCTAAAGAGATTTCTCCATGTGTCCTTTTTCTTATCATATCAATAATTTATAAAACTAAGCATAATAATATTAAATCAGGTTCACTTCTAAAGGAATAGAAAAAAGAGAAATCAAAAATGGAAAAAATCATAATTCCATTGTCAGTAGAAACTGATAGTCCAGGAATGTTGGTAAAGGAGGTGTTTCTGATTGGTAAATCTGGTGGAAAGAGAGCCTAGCAGATTTTCCTCTGAGACTTTGTTGGCATAAGCCTCCTGTGATACTGGGACTGTAAGCGGGATTTAGTTGGTGAAGGAGATTAAGGGAGGCATAAAGTACTGTCCCCAGCCCCCAAGACCATCTCTTGGTATTGCACCTGCCCACTGTCAATATTTTGAGTTTGTAAATATTTATCATGCATGTGTATACCTGTCACAGAATTCTTTATTTTAATAGTTAGTCGTACCTACATATTGTTTTGTAAGTTGATTTTTTTACTAGTTCAAAACTGAACAACCTACCCATACCATTAGATATTCCACATTCATTTTTAAAGGTCACAAAAAAATATTCCATGGAATGGACACATATTTATTTTCTCACTGCCCTATTGCGGTATACTTAGTTGCTTCCAACTTCGAGTCTAATTACAGTAGAGAACTAAGCATCCTTGTAACATAAATATTGGCATATTCCGTGACTGATTCCTTAGTTTAATCGTTTCATTTTCCATCCCAAGGTCAATAGGTTACATTTTTAAAATTTTTTTTAATAAATGTGTCATTCACTGCATCTCAGACTCATTATAGCTGTTGAAATAAGGATATTAGAAATCAATTCAGACCAATATGAAAGGTTAGACTAAGGGATAAACACCAATAGTCCCTGATGTAAGTTTTCTGTTGCAAATGGGGAGAAGGATGACCAACTCATGTTATTTGCCGAGGGCTGAGAGTCTTCCTGGCATGTAGGTCTTTCTGTGATTAAATTAGGGCAATCTCGGACAAATTGAGATGGTTGGTCCACCAGAGGCTAGCTAGCCACACGGAGGAGTTCAAGTACTCGTAAACACCAGCAGACAGCAGACCACCCTGACTCCTTGCAAGACCCATGGTCAAAAAGAGGTGAGACTTAAACCACGTTTTTACAACCAAGGTGGTATAAGGCAAGCGATGGATTAAAGAACTCTGAAATGTAAGGACTGGGTCAGAATTACAGAGCAGAGAATTCAGGCTGACAAAAGGTGATCGTCCAGGAGTCCTATGACAACCTCAGGCTCTTCCAGAGGTACGGTGGCCTCCTGCTGGCCTCTGCTGGATATAGTTGCCCCTCAAATGAACAGTGTTTATTTGGAAAGTTCTCCTTTAACATCCTTTCCCTTAGGAGATTTTCTTGATAATTGCAGGAATTCTGAAAGAAATAAATAAATGAGTCTTGCCAATTTCGCTGGTAGAATAACAATGTGAAACTCATTCCTCTTTAACTCAAGAAAGCACGTCTAAGCACAAAAATGATGAGTCCATGTGGCCCAGGTTGTGATCAAAACATCAAGGTAGTTCCCAAACTTGAGTCGTGTTCTAATTCTCTTGAATCAAAAAACCATTCCACGATGTGTTTCCTCTATGTGTGCCTTACTGCTCTCGATTAGCCCAGATCCCTGAAATGCAAATGCCTGGAGCATGTCATTGACTTGGGGAACACAACATCAGGGTTAGCTCACAACTTGACACTCTAAATGTAGATACGTATATGAGCAAGGCCTTCCCTCCACATATACAAAGAACAGAACATCATTTACACATTCTCTGCTCTGATGCATGATTAGCTCTTAATCTTTCTCCTTTACGTGTGGATATTCACATTTGCCTTTTTTCCATAAGGTGTACACCGCTCTTAATGACTTTGCAATTTAGAGGTAGTCAGAGCAGATGTGTCCTTACACAGATGCTTCCCCACTGTCAAGTGGACTTGGAGATTGGAAGTATATTTTACTTATTGCTTGGCCACCACCTGAAATGTTTCCATGGGAAATATATTCATTTATCCATTCACTTAACAATTATCTTGGAGCAAAGGATGTAGCTCAGTTGGAGAGCTCTTGATTAGCATGCACGAGGCCCTGGGTTCTATTATCAGCAATGAAAACAATTACGTGTGTGTATATAATTATTATGGTATATAATTATACATAATATATATGACATGTATATCATACATATATATAACATCATATGTACGTATGTTACCTTTTATTTGCCTACAGTGTACCCACTGAGGATACAATGATGATAAAAATGGTCCTGCTTTCTGCCCTCTATAACTTATATTGTCATTGAGGAGACAGATTTTTTGGGGGGGCAGGGGGTGCAAGAATTGAACTCAAGGGCACTCACTCACTAAGCCACATCCCCAGCCCTATTTGTATTTTATTTAGAGACAAGATATCACTGAGTTACTTAACACTTTGCTTTTGCTGAGGCTGGCTTTGAACTCGAGATCCTCCTGCCTCAGCCCCCTGAGCCACTGGGATTACAGGCATGTGCCACCATGCCCAGCAGATTTTTCTTTTTAATAAGCAAAAAAGAAAAGAAAAAATAACTAAAAATGATGATGTGTTCTGAGGGAAATTAGCAAAATTTTCAGAGAACACCTGAGAGACAAGGGAACTTCAAGAGGGTCAAAAAAGGCCTTTCTACTTGCCTGCAAATGGATAAGTAATATTACTCAAGACATCCCCAAAGTGGCAACATTCACGTGCCCTTTGTCTAATAAACTTATTGATAAATAAAATGTGGTTTATGCATAGAATGAAATACTAATGTGCAATCCATAAAAGACATGCTATAACAATGACGAAATTCAGAAGCATTAGGCCAAGTCAAAAATCCAGCCACAACATTACTACTGGTCTTCTCTAAACCACAGTTTCCTTATTCCTTTGAGATGGTGACTCCTTCAGCCTCAGGGAGTTTTCTTATATACATGTACTGATCAGCCCTCGATTGAACACATGAGAAGGACCTTGTGAAATTCTCTGGAGTTCACTCTCTTTGATTTTCTCTCTCATACTTTTCTTTGTCAGCTTCAGATGCTTTGGTGTCTTGAGTTCCCAGATCCATTTTCTCAAATCTGGGAGGCTGCTATCTTCCCGGATTCCCACTCTTCCCTAAGGTCTTTGATTGGCTGTAGGACACTGAAGCGATCATGGGACTCACCTCATGTTTCCTTTTCTTTTTTCTACCTCTTTAGCATAACTGTCCACTGTGTTGAGATTCATTGCTTTAAGTATTTTATCTCTCCTTTGAGTTGTTTGAAAGTCAATCCTATTTCTTTTACTCCATCTTGGTGCAAAGCAGAAACCCCATTTTGATTAATAAAAATATGTGTTCCTTCCACTGAACTATAAGCTTATCTTACATATCTTTGCCTGACATAGTATGCCACCTAATATTGAATCAGATAAGCACTGGCGTAATTGGATCTCTTTTATCCATCAAAAAATAGTGGTAAATAAATTTCAAGTTGTGTGACAACTAGAGCTAGGATGGGGGGGGGGGACTTCAACTATAAAGAAAATTCAAGCTGTACTTGAATACAGTGGGAAATGGGAAAGAATCTACAATAAAATACCTCCATTTAGCATAGAAATGGCACAAGAAAATAGTGAAATGAACATGTTAAATTACTCTTTTTGGAGCAAGGGAGTAGACAGGAAGCAAAGTTTCTCTAGTTGCTATGAACTGATGGCATAATAATCAACTAATTTAACTTATCTATATTACTGGAGAGTGACTGAATTGAATAACCAGATGATTTTTAGCATTTTTTTTCAATTTGAAATACTCAGACTAATTTTATTAAGAAGAAGAAAATGGGCTGGGGTTATAGCTCAGCCGTAGAGCTCTCGTCTAGCACATGTGAGGCCCTGGGTTCGATCCTCAGCACCACATAAAAATAAGTAAGTAAATAAAATAAAGGTATTGTGTCCAACTACAACTGAAAGATAAATATGTTTTAAAAAAGAAGAAGAAGAAAAGTGTAATCTCTTCTAAAGTTATTGTACTCAACTCATTAATAATAAACTGGTTAATAATAAATAAGTATAATCAATGTCAAAAAAGTAAATAAAAGTTTAACATAATTCAAAAAAAATTCAGCCACAAAAGACTAAAAGACCACATATTGCCCATTTATATGCAGTGTCCAAAAAAGGCAAATCTATAGAAACAAAAAGAAGGCACTGGCCCTGGGACTGGGGTAGGGATGGAGAAAGAGTGCAAACAAGCCCTGGGGTTCTTTCAGGGGAATAAAAATGTTCTCAAATTAGATTTTAGTGAAGGCTGCACAACAGATTATACAAGAGCCGTTTGCATTGCGCCTTTTAAATAAACCGATCTTATTAAATGAAAGATGCTCCCATGAGTCAGTTAAAAACAAAAGGAAGGAAGGATAGAAGAAGGAGTAGGAGGAAGAAAGAACTTTCTGGGGAGCCAACAGAGAGGTCGTGGTGACGGGAGGGGCTCACCTAACTTTGAGTTGACCACATTCTTTAATCAGAGCTCCATCAACCAATACAGCACTTACTATTTTAGGGATTGACTAATACTAGTGAATTTATTTTTCACCATAACCCCAAGAAGAAAAATAATACACCATGTAATTTATTTATAGAATCTTAAAGAGGGCTGTGATAGCCCAGCGAGGTGGTGAATACCTGAAATCCCAGCTGCTTGGTAGACTGAGGCAGGAGGATCACATCTTCCACACCAGCCTGGGCAACCTGCAGACCCTGTCTCGAAAGAACGAAAGGAGCAGGGGTTATAGCGCAGTGTAGAGCTTGCCTCGGATGCTCAAGGCCCTGGATTCAGTCTCCACTACCACAAAAAGAGAGAGGGTTGTAATTTTAGCTCCAGAAGTGCAGAACCTGGACTCGAAATCTTCACCACCACTCTACACTGGGAAGTAGGGCTGACTTCATTTACTACTCTGCAGTTACCATCTTGAAAAGCTTAACAATTTTTTGACAAGAGGCTGCATGTTTGAATTTTGCACTGGACCCTAATTATAAGCTGGTGCTATTCGAATGGTGTTCTAGAGTTTTGACTAGAGGAGGAACTATTAACCTTTTTTAGATGGCGATGAGCTGGCCAGGGAGCAGGGCAACTCCTTAAAATTCACAGTGTGTTTCAAGCACGTCCATTTGGGGCAAGAGCTCCCATTTGTATCAGGTGCTCAAAGACCCCCA
The DNA here is from genome assembly GCF_001458135.2 of Marmota marmota marmota. Classification (NCBI taxonomy): domain Eukaryota; kingdom Metazoa; phylum Chordata; class Mammalia; order Rodentia; family Sciuridae; genus Marmota; species Marmota marmota. Next base: position 9,691,665 of record NW_026000026.1, read on the forward strand.
TGGTATAAAGGGGTTAAGAGGCCCTGGCTGCCCCAAGATTGGACGCAGGCTGAGTGGTGCAGCAGACTCTTCTTAGGGCTCAGTTCTTGTCTTTCTTTATTTACTGGTGGAGTGCTGCATGTGGACACTTTTCCCAGAAAACAGAAAATAATAACAATAGTAATAATAACAAAGATGAATAAAAAACAACAACTGGAAAGGAAAGTTCTATGCAAAAGATTTTCTTGGCATTTTGGACTTTGTTTTGTTTTAGGAGCTAGGGATGAAGCCCAGGGCCTTGCATATACAGGGCAAGCACTCTAACGCTGAGCTTCAGCCCCAGCCCTTTGTATTTTATTTATTTATTTTTAGGAACTGGGGACTGAACCCATGTCCTACCACATGCTAGACAAGCCCCCTGCCCTTCGTTCCATCTCCAGCCCTTTTCATTTTGAGACAGGGTCTCACTAAATTCCCCAGACTGGCCTTAAACTTGGGATCTTCCACCTCAGCTTCCAGAGTTGCTGGTATCAAAGTTGTGTGCTTAGCACACCCAGGTGTGTGTGTGTGTGTGTGTGTGTCTGTGTGTCTGTGTGTGTATTTCCCTCAAGGACACCAAACTCTGTCTTTTTCTCTATCAAAATAATTTTTTAAATCCCTAGAAAAAAATTCTGCTGAATTAATACTAATGAATTTGCTCAAACATATCACTCATTTTCTAGAAATGAATTTAATTCTCTTTGTTTCAGAGACCAACGTGGATTATATGATTATTTCACTAATCATTATTACATAGGGCAATAAACATTCTGCATAAATAACTCCATAATAAATTCATGTCATTAGTTTGGATATTATAATTAATTCATCAAGAATTTGATGGGCTGGGGGTGCAGTCCAGTGGCAGAGCCCTTGCCTAGCTTGTGCAAGGCCCCAGGTTCCAACCCCAGAACAATGAAAATAATAATAATAATAATAATAATAATAATAATAATAATAAGATGTTGTTGTCACCGTTGTCTTTTAATCTAGGCTTATTTTGAACTAGAACAAAACTAGATTTTAAAGGCATGTTTTCAATACCATTTAAAATGACACACAAATAATTTTTGAGCTACTAAAGACAAATGAGAACATGTTTAACTTCTGGTACAAACATTTTTTAGAAGTTATCTGTGCTCAAAAAATAATCACAGCTAAGCACAACAGTACACATCTGCCGACCCAGCAACTCAGGAGGCCGAAGCAGGAGGATTGCAAGTTCCAGGCTAGCCTGAGCAATTTAGTGAGATCATTTCTTAAAATAAAAAATAAAAAGGGCTGGAGATATAGCTCAGAGGTAGAGCACCCTGGGTTCAAGCTTCAGGAAAGAAAGAAAGAGAGAGAGAGAGAGAGAGAGAGAGAGAGAGAGAGAGAGAGAAGGAGTGTGGCCAGTGAAAATGTGATTGTCCCATTTTGAGAATAAGAGGAACTAAAATAGGCCTCTGGGCTTGCTATAGCAAGTTCCTTCTTGCGGAAGCACTGATTGCTCCATGTCCCTATTTGTGCAGCCCACAAGACTTTCAGCTTTCTGAGGAGCAAGACTTGTATCATGAGGCTGCCCAAGTGCCTCCAGGGCCTTCGGAGTCTGTCTACTCCAGAATGCAACAGGCATACAAACCAGAAGTAGGTGGCACAGGCCACCGAACAGAAGGCAGAGACCAGAGGAAGATATTTCTATGAAAGAACATGCTAATTCCACTCTAAACCTCGTCGACATTTTCCAAGTTGGAAACTATTCCTGGAAAGACTCAGAGAGTTGGGCTATTTTCACTTTCACTTTTCCAATCAAGGATTCAAGTCTCTTATCAGGGCCATAATGTGCCCAGGACACCAAGACGGGTCCTGTGAAACGAGAATGATACTTTTCTCATCTGTTGCTTAACATCTTTTTAATTTACCAATTTTACTTCTGGGAGGAAAAAGGCAAAACCAGTGTGAAGTTTTGTTTGTAGGAACTGAACTCTGGAGCACTTAACTACTGAGCCACATCCCCGGCCCTTACTTATATTTTATCTACAGACAAGGTCTTGCTAAGTTGCTGAGGCTGGCTTGAACTCACAATCCTCCTGCCTCAGCCTCCCAAGCCCCTGGGATTACAGGCGTGCACCACTGCCCCTGGTCCAGCTGTGGATTCTTTCACAATCACTGAACCTAGTAAAATGGGTTCTGTTGAGACCAGGCAATGACTCCCATTTGTGTTCTTTTATTTTTTTTACCCCTTCATCCTTTTTCTTTTTAATCTCCAGCTCTTTGATGGGAAAGTCCACCAATTTCCAATTTGTGCATAAAGTAAAAAGACTTAGAGAAAAAAAATTGTAGAAACCATCCACCCATTAGAGATTTTTTTTTAATGGTCCTTTGCCACTTGATGAAGGAAAAATAAAACTTCGCTCAGTTGACAGATCATCTAGGTGGCAAAATCCTTTGTCCTTCCCTTATGAATGGCTGCTTTGAAGCATTTTATTTTAAAACCCAAAACTCCTTTGAAGGTTGTTTATTATTTTAAAAATCCAAAACCCAACATCTATTGTGAACATCTGTCTAAAAAAGAGTAACACCACCCACCTTCCCAAGATGACACGCTTCTGCTTAAAAACACTCCCTCTCAGTATTTCCCACAGCCGTCCTTGTAGCCCATGTCTGGAAGTACCACATACCAAGTGTTTTGTATTATTCCTGATCCTAGCAGCCATTCCACAAAGTAAGAGTAGCAGCCCTGCTTTGCAGATGAAGAAGTTCGGTATCAGAGACCTTGTTTCGTAAAGAGACACCGAACAGTGTCTGAGTCAGACAGACAAAGGGGAAATCTGGTCTGGCTTTCTAGCTATGTGATGTTAGCCAAGTTTCTCAACCTCTCTGTACCTCAATTTCCTATCTTTAAGATGGAGAACAGAATATAGATCCATAATCCTTTGGATTCTGAAATCCAAAATTTCTGAAAATTGAAATGTTTTCACAAATTGGACAGCAGGGGACATACTTATGTGAAAATAGTATATTATGGATCCAAATTTCAAATTTAACTGTGTGTGCTGTATTTTCACTTGGTAAATCCAGCAGGACTAGTTTGGCACCAATATTCATTTGGCAAGAATATTGAACTGTGCTGGCACAAGCCTGTTGTAACCTTTATTTGTGTCACATGGTGAGCATCAGAGCAGAGGGCCCAGGCAACACCATGGCTCTGAGCCATGTGCTTGGTGCTTTTGAAAGACAGAGAGAAGACCAGGTGGCTGGGAAAGAGAAATGGAGGGGAGAGGGAGAGTAGGAGATGACAGGGAGCAGGCAGGAGCCACATCACAAGGGCCTTCACACCGTGCTGAGATGGTAAGAGGAAAGCCCAAGTCCCGTGACACGTGGCCACAGGACCTGGGTTGGCTTCGCTCAGCCCTGTCATACACTGGGAAGAGTCTCAGCACACATCACAGGGAGAGTCGCCTATAGGAGGTCTTCAGTCTCTGGGGCCAATGAAAGGGTCTATAAACACAGCAGCACTGACTTCAGTAGACCAAGTTCAAGGCCATAACATTGATGCCCACAGAAATGCCTTTTGCTACATTTCCCTGCAACAGGACAATATGGTGTAAAAACCAAGATTTCAGAGGGAAGAGGAGAAAAATGGCATCTTTGTAAATCTAGGATATGTAATGTGTAGTATATTACACACCATGTCAGTTTTTGTTTTATTTTTTATACCAGGGATTGAACCCAGGGGCACTTAACCACCAGGTCACATCCCCAACCCCTTTTTTTTTTTTTTTTTTTTTTTGAGACAGGGTCTTGTTGAGTTGCTGACGCTGGCTTTGAACTTGCTATTCTCCTGCCTCAGTCTCCGAGCTGCTGGGATTACAGGTGTGTGTCACCAGGCTGAGCTCAGACAATGTGATTCAGCATGAACCTGAACTGCATTCTTTTTTTAAGAGAGAGAGAGTTTTTTTTTAATATTTATTTTTTAGTTTTCGGCGGACACAACATCTTTGTTTGTATGTGGTGCTGAGGATCGAACCCGGGCCACACGCATGCCAGGCGAGCGCACTACAACTTGAGCCACATCCCCAGCCCCTGAACTGCATTTTGACTCTGATCTCGTCATTGCATGTTACACATCTGTCCTCGTGTGTGTCCTCAGATTCCACTGGCATGGTACTAGAACCAGTGGGCTGTGGTTACCTGGTCAGCCTGCTCCACGTCCTCTGACCACGAGTTCCACGACTTGTTAATCAAAATCCACAAGGATTTCTGGAGCTTCCCTTTTGCACTGAACACAGTGCTGGTCACCATCCCTGGAAGCTGGAAATGTAGAACCTTCACTTCATCGAGCTTGTGGCCGTAACAGTTGGCTTTATTCCCAGCACGTGCAAATGCTACTTCATTGTTCCAAAAAGTTGTGATTATTGTCAAGACTTTAAATAATACCAACCTGGAGCACATCTCACAGTGTTGCAGGCACTGTGCTAGGCATAATTACAAAGTGCAAATATTTAGTATTATCCCCATTTTTCAGATGGGGAAGCAGAGCTTCCAGAACTTAAGTATCTTATTCAAGACTCAGAGCTTGTCAACGATAGATCTGGGGAGTCAAACTCAGGCATTCTTTTTTTTTTTCTTTTCTTTTCTTTTATAAAATTATTCATTTATTCTAATTTGTTATACATGATGGCAGAATGCAATTCATTCGCATTATACATATAGAGCACAATTTTTCAAGTCACTGATTGTACATAAAGTATTTTCACACAATTCATGTCTTCATACATGTACTTAGGGTAATGATGTCTAACTCATTCCACCATCATCCCTACCCCCTTGCCCCCTCCTTTCCCCTCCCTCCCCTTTGCCCTATCTAAAGTTCCTCCATTCCTCCCATGCTTCCCACCCCCCACCCCCCCAATCACCATTATGAGTCAGCATCCTCATATCAAAGAAAACATTCAGCCTTTGGTTTGGGGGGGTTGGCTTTCTTCACTTAGCATTATATTCTTCAACTTTATCCATTTACCTGAAAATGCCATGATTTTATTCTCTTTTAATGCTGAGTAATACTCCACTGTGGATGTATACCAAAGTTTCCCTATCCATTCATCTATGGAAGGACATTTAGGTTGGTTCCATAATTTAGCTATTGTGAATTATGCTGCTATAAACATTGATAGAGCTGTGTCCCTGATGTATGCTGTTTTTAAGTCCTTTGAGTATAAATCGAGGAGTGGGATAGCTGGCTCAAATGGTGGTTCCATTTCAAGTTTTCCATACTGCTTTCCAGATTGGCTGCACCAATTTGCAGTCCCACCAGCAATGTGTAAGTGTGCCTTTTTCTCAAACCCAGGCATTGTGACTCCAAAGTCAGCTCCTGCAAGCATTGTGCTACAAGAAAGTTTGTATAAAGACTTGTGTGTCCAGCCCCATGCCCTCGCCAGGCTCCCCTCTGCCTTGGCTAATGTGGCTTTGTTTGCCCAGCAGGGCTGCCTTATGCCTCTTCTTTTTCTCACCCTGGAGGCCAAGTTCAGTCTTTGCTCTTGAACTAGTGAAGCATAGAGAGAATCCACAGGCACTGAACTCTACACACTGGCTCTGCATCTGCTGCCCACCCAGCCCCCAGGATCTGCCCTGGCATGACTGTGTTCGATATCCCTTCCTTCACTGTCAGCGCTGAAGGGCTGGTAAATAGAGAGCACACCCCAGAGCCCGTCAGATTCTTCTGCGCTGGTGCACACACCCAACAATAAGCAAGCTCCTCTGTCATTTGCCCAGGATCTTTGAATTTAGATGCTGGGTCAAGAAAGAATGACACTTTTGTGGGAGTTGTTCTCGGGAGAAATGATATTTTTTAGCATCTTCCCCAGGCCTGCAACATAATAGGCAGGTATTGTCCTGGTGATAAATGATAGTTCTGCCAGAAAGAATTGCAGCTGTGTGTCATAGGCTGTGGCTTCTCCAACATTCCTCTCTGCTGCACGATGGATGTGGAACTGGCCAGGACATCAGAGGCCCTCAAAACAAACTCTCTTTTTCGTCATTAAGCTTAAATCTTTATTTCAGATTCCCATTGATCTCGGGTAATTGGAAATCATGTCTCAGTCATTGCCGGGGCTCCTCACCCACCCTTTCTTTTGATCAGTGGTTTATAAGTGGGAATGACAGCATTTCCGTCAGCCTTCCAGCAACTCTTTTGGGGAATCAGATTTAACAAAGACTTGAGGAGTGACACCAGTCTTGAGTGGCGCCAGAGAGGCCAAGTGTCCTACTGTGAGTAGGATGCTCCCACACCCTGTGGAATTGTCTGGCATCCCGACTTCTAGATGTCTACTGGACATTTACGTAGGTGAAGCTCCTCCTTCTAATCCTCTGAGCCTGGTGTCTGTGTCCACTTGGTATCAGCACACAGAACATGCTGGGAATTTCACAAGCCCGGAACCATCTGAACGGAGGGAAGGGCCCTTTGTTCTAATCATGCCAAGACCTGCTCAGCCTACCTGGGAATCAGGTGTGAAGATGACATTGAGTGGCGCTTGAGTCCCCCATATAACACACAGCTCTTAGTTTGTTGTGGCTGTGCCATTCAATGCTTCTGGGTATGAAGATGAGCATTTGATGTCCTTATCATGTGGCCTAGTATGTCCATCCAAGTGTTAGAATCTTAAAATGCATATAATCATATTATATGAAAGTTACCGTCTATGGGGTTTGGGGCATGTAGAAGACTCCAAGGGGGCTCCTACCTATTCCCCCAGCACTCATCCCTGTCCCTTGCCTTCACCTGCCCACCTGGGCCTCAGGGACCTTCCTGACTCTGGATCCTACAGAGGACAGGACAGCATCCTGGGAGACCATGATGCCCCAGAGGCAGCCCCTGACTGATGGCACATGGTAGCTGAACAACAGTGCACCTTCCATCTGAAGCCCCGAGTTGCTATCTCCAGAGATCCCTGTGGGCAGGAGCTTCAGTGGCCCTTGGTGGCTACTGACTGCTCACACATCCCGGCTGGACCCATCATCTTTCCCTCTGACTACAGGGCACCCCTAGCAGTGCCCCCTGGGATCATCTCCACCATCAACAACTTAAATTCATGTGTTTGTCTCAAGGTCCCCTTCAGCAACCCCTCACTGAGGCGGTTGCAAAGATCTGTCTTCAAAGGGGGACAGTAAGCACGACAGAGTTTAGAGCATCCCTGGAGGCTCTGCTGAGGTCTTGACTTTGCTCAAGGCCAAGGAGCGCATCACTGGGATGTTGGTGACCCCTCTCCAGTTGCCCCCCAAGACTGAGGTTCCCTCTCAACCCTGGGCCCATCTTGAGATGCAGTCAGTGTTCCAGGTTTGAAGAAGCACCAGAGACTAAACCAATCTCCAGGCTCCAAGGCTCATAGATGAGATCACAGAAACAAAGTGGGTGAATGAATGAGGGGAGCTGCCCAGGTGCAAGCGAAGGCATGCCGCGTGGCTTCCCACTCTAAGTAGAAACGAGACTCAGGAAACGTCCCCACTCTCATTCAATGAATATTTGATGAGCATATGCCAGGCACTGGGCATGCAGTGGTGGACCAAATAGACAGCATCATTTTCTCCATCAGGTTAACTGAGACCAAGACAAACTGTTTTCAAAAACTAACATGGGGGCTGGGAATGTAGCTCAGTGGTAGAGCACTTGCCTGGCATGCACAAGGCCCTAATCCTCAGCACCACAAAATAAGTACGTAAGTGACGTGTAGATTGTTACATGGTAGTAAATGCTATAGAAAAAACTAAAACAGGAAAGGGGAAGAAGGAGGGCTTGAGGGGAGGGCATTGACCTGCCTTTTCAGGTAAGGGAAGACCTGGATCAACAGAGATAAATGGCCAAAGACACTCAGTCTTAGACCCCAAGGTTCCGTGGCTGCCAAGGGAGCCATTTCATGGTGGAGGGCTGGGGAGAGTCTGTCCACGGCAGAGATGCTCCAGCTGAGCTGCAGTAGGGGTCACCATGGGGAAAGACAAAGCTCAGAGTTGGCATATGTTCCAATTTTCCAAAGCAAGCCTGGGGTCTTGTCACCTCCCTGGAGATCTGACGCAAGTTGGGGAAAGTTCTGGGCTTAGTATCTTCTAATCAAAAGCCAGGAATTTGTACTGGGGTGTTTCCTTTCCGTCCTGCCCTCTGCGTCCCCCACAGCCATCATTCCCTGCCTGGAAGACAGGAAGGGAGGGAGAGGAGGGAGTGCAGAGAGAAGATGAGTCACGAGTCAGGATTATCCAGCCTCTCGACGCACCCGGACACACAAAGTCAGTAGTTGACTTTGTGATACTTTTTCCTTCAACAGCTTCAGAATAGCATGTTGCTGGAAATGGCAACGGGAAAGCCCCAGATAGGAAAGACATATTGGCTCGGGAGCCCCGGGTCTTGGCGCAGGGCACTGCCTTGGCAGAGCTGCCCCAACGTTTACAGGCTGCGCTGCCAACTCCAGCGGAACTTCCAGCGGGAGTTTTACGACCCTCTTTCATCCAAGCCACTATTTGGGCCGAGGCCTGATTACTTCTAATGACTCTGTTTCTGTAGCAATGGCCAAGTCCTCTGTCAACCTGCCGTGGCCTGGAACGGCTCAGGTTTTAGCAAAGAGATGCCCCTTGTAAAGCACGGAGACGCTAATGGCGCCTCTCCAGGAGGCTGGCCCCATGTGCCAAGAGGCAGAACAGCCAAGAGCAACAAGGCCAGTGTGTGCAGAAGCCACCCTGAGACGGGGGCATAATTGGCTTGTCCATTTCTAGAGATGCCCGACTCCCCATCAGTCAAGAAAAGCTTTGTCCTGCGTGTTTGTGGATTTCTCTGGCTCCTGAGGAAGCCAGGGCCTGAGGATAAAGGGAGCTTTTGTTATAAAGAGTCACAGTTGGGCAAAAGTGATTGGCCCATTTTCTGGATCTGAAACACTCTTCTACGTGGCCAACGGCTTTGAACCCCAGGCTCTTGGCATAACGCACGTATGTGTAACAGGAGTGCCATTAGCAGCTCTCTCTGCTCAGGAGGGCTCCAGATGGTTTCTTCAGTATGTGCCCCTGAAATACACACACCAGCATTTCTAAACTGCCACTCCACTAGGGTCCCACCCCATGACCTTTCGGGGCAGTGGGGCGGGGGGGTTATTGTGTCTGGTGTTTGCAGGTGGGGGTTTCTACTTAAGAGTGTAGTCAAGCAAACCTCAGGACAAGATGTCACTTATGCTGAGATGACCTCTAGATGCTGGATCCTGACAAGGAAAATGTGTGCTCTTCACTGCGGTTTTGGTCGAGTCCCCATCCAACTTCTTCTTAGCATCAGTCTCTTCTTGAAAGTCTCCCAGCTCCCAGGGGCCACCTAAAAACCCACATGCTTTGCTATTGACTTGAATCCTTTTCCAGTTTGATGATACAGGATCCTTCCTTTTCTAGAGAACAGAACTTCCCATCACCTCCACAGGAAGAGAGCTTCTCCCTCTTTGTTCTTTGCTCTTCTGCAATTGCAGATCTCATAGATTCTTCAGGCTCAAAGCCAGAATCAGCCAAGATTTAGTTCCTCTTCCCTTGAAGGCAGGGAGCGCTTAATAGTCAACCCTCCGATGTAGAGGAAAGGGCAGGGGATGAACTGCTAAGTGTCTGTGTTCAAAGTTGGATGCCTAAATTCCACATCCCTGGGGAAGTTATTCAGTCCTGCCAGGAGTCAAGCCATCCAGTTCCAACATCCCCTGAGAATGTTTCTCAAGAGTTGATAAGATTTTTAGGGGGGGCCCAGGACTGGGGATTGAACCCAAGAGTTCTCTGGCACTGAGTCCTCCTGCCTCAGCCTCCCAACTCCCTGGGATCACAGACGTGCATCTCCCTGTCATCCCATCTGTCCATATATCATAAAAACTAAGTCATGTAGAAGAGTTCTTTCTGCCTTCTGCAGGTGCGAGCACTTGCGTGACTCCATACCCTGCTGTGATGTTTTGTCGCCTAACTGCTCTCACGCCAGCCCTGCCTGGCCCTGCCTTGGTGGATAACAGCTCAGCCTCTGTGGGGCCATCAGTGACTTCCCTCACAAGACTGTCACAGCTTTGAAATGAGAAGCAAGGTGAAGGGCATGGCGAGTAGGAAGGCGCCATCACGTATTAGATGTGGCTATGGTTAGCACGGGGTCAACAGGTAGACTGTACTCTGCTCGGGTCCCCCCTCCTTTGGCCAGTAGGTTACTGCACGCTCTTGAAAGTCACAGAACCACGTGTCTCGTCACGTCATAACCATGATAGACACCAGCATCTGGTGCTTGCTCTGTGCCAGGAGATGTGCACGTGTTGGTTCCTGCAGTCCTGGCAATGGCGCCATGAGGAACCACCACCATCAGCTGCACTTGGCAGAAGAGGGGCCTGGGCCACACAGCTCATCAAGGACAGACAGCTTTAAGGCCACACACCAGGATCAGGGCTGATTCCCTTAACTAGCACTCTACAGTGCCTTGCTTGGCAAATGCCAAATAATTCAGAATTTTGCTAATTCTGCAAGAAATTTCTTCTTCCTAATCCATCCAGGTTGGGTTGGCTTGACTCACTGACTCACTTTATCTGACACCTGAGAGTCTCAATGAAGTTTCCTAATAGCTTTGCTTTTTTTTTTTTTTTTGATAAACCTATGCTAGAAACAAAAACCAAGAACAAATCTACTTACTCTGATTGTTTCAGGGACTTAAGATATTAATAACAATGAAACAGTGATTGAATAGAGTAACTTACACTCACTCATACATGATGTAGCGCTGAGTTTACAAGTGGGACACACACGGTCATTTTGTGACAAAGGGTGCCAGCAGCAGCTATAGAAGCACCCCAAGGATTCCTGCCCAGTGATTTGCTTGGTTCTTGGTTTGGGGGTTGTGTGTTTTTTGTTGGAGGTGGGGGTTCTTTAGGGAGACTGAGTAGCCAAGGACCATGAGATCTTCATACACAATGACTAATGCTTTGGACTCCATGGGAATTTTTATCACTATGATGTTATCTAAAAATGAATGCACAAATCAATAACAACATAGGAACATATTTTCACCTCTCAAGACCAAAGTGAGGGGAAACAAGGATGATACTGGCCATTTCAACAGGTAAAACTTATTTAATATAAAGCATTTTACTTTATTCCATCCAATCAATAAAACTTGGAGCATGTCATATGTGCCAGGCACAATTCTAGGCACTGATGGAAACAGAATCTTTGTTTCCCTGAAGTTCTCCTTTGTTAGAGGGGAGAGAGGCAGACACTCAGCACATAGACAAGGACTAGGTCAGGTAACAACAAGGGTGAGGGCCCAGGGGTGCCGCCTCTCAGGCAGCCCACATGGAAGAGGGGACATTCAGTAGTGACTTGAGTGGACTGGAGAAGTGAGCCTGGATGCTGGGGAAGCTGTTCCAGGCAAAGGGAACAGCAAGAACGACCTCGTGAGTTCAAAGACTGGCAAGGAGGCCAGCGAGCCTGGCAGAGCTAGATGAGGAGGGAGAACGGAAGGAGCTGAGGCCACAAGCCTGGCTTCCTTGAGTGCTCTGAGCTTGTGAGTTTCCTGCTTCGTTTGTGATAGAAAAGCTTTTCTCTAATGAAAAGATGGTATGCAGGATTTTTTTTTTAAAAAAAAGCTCTTTCTTGGCAAATTAAAGTGTTAGAACTGCTTTGTCGATTCCTTGAAATTTTCTCAACCTGGTCTGTGAGATCCAGAAGTCTGGGGACGTCTGCTGCAGGAGACATCTTGTGGCATTCTGTAGGTGGAAGTGGCAACGGTGGCGCAGGAAGTGGGGTGTCCAAAAGCCGGTGTCCCAGACCCCCTTTACCACAGTCACGCTGTGTGACATCAGGCACGGGATTTCTATTTCTGAGTTTCATTTTTCTAGTCTCTAAAACAAGAAGAGCCTCTTAAAATAAGGATCCCAAGTCAGTGAAGGTTGAAGGGTGGGGAGGGCGCGAGGGGAAGGGAGAGGCCTCCAGGGGGCCTGGCCCTGGAAGGGGTCAGCCAGGGCAGCTGGCAAGGGGCAGCCCGCTCAGACCACAGACACCACGGGGTTAGGTCGCCTCCTCGGATTTTTCTAGGAAAAACAGGATTCATGGTTTTTATGTTCAGTCTCTCGTTGGTTAATATTAGCAACTCTATTTAAAGCAAGACAAATAAAAACCTCGTGAGAGCCCACAGATGTCTGGATTTGGCTGTGGGGCGGTATATTAGGCATCCGTGGTATATTAGCTACAACAAATCACCACAAGCTGGGCGGTTTAAAACAGCACATTTAGCTCTCGGCCGTTCTGGAGGCCAGAGCCCTGGCACCACAGTGGAGCAGGGACACCCGCTTCCTGCAGCGCCTCTCCGGCCCCGCTCTGCTCCAGCCTGTGCTCCTGCTTCACACGACTGCTTCTCCATGTGTCCTGGGTCCTCTCCTTTTCTCACAAGGACAGTCATTGGCTTAGGGCTCGCTCTAGGCCCACATGATCCCATCTCAGTCACATTTGCAAAAGACCCTATTTCCAAATAGGGTCCCGTTCTGAGGTTCTGGGTGGTTATGAATTTGGGGGTGACTCTATCCGACCCAGCACAAGTTCTGTCAATTGTGAAGTCCCTTCTATCCCCCTGATGCAGCAGCTTTAGCCACTCCATCCTCCAACTCTCCCCCGGAGGCTGTGATGGCCTCTCCACCCATCTCTGTCTTTGAGACATTCCCATCAATTTCCAAACACACATTCAGTTGATGATGTCATTAGTGGTAAAATGTTGGGGCGGGGGGCTTCCTTTCCTCTTGTATTTATAAACCTCGTCCTCAGATCTCAAGCTCCAGGGGACTGCTCTGAAAAAACCCGCCTGCTAAAATCATAATCTGGAGCATTTGGGGGCAGAGAGGCCAAGCAACTCTTTCTCTTTCTTTGTCCCAGTGCATAAAGAACTTTAAGAAAATCGCTCTGTGCCTTCCCAGCCACACTCCTTTATGGTCCTCTCTAACTACGGCTCTCTCTGAATTCCCTTTCCATCATGTTTCTGACGAGTCTTTTTACTGCTTTGTACAACAAAATACGCCAAACCCTAAAATATGGATGTCTTGTTCTTATGAGAAAATGGAAAAGTTCACAAGAAAAGAAAATGACATAAGATGAGTGAGGCCATTCTTAGCAATGGTATTCAAAAGTAAGGAGATTAGATAATGATGCAATTAGAGCCCATTTCTATGGTTTTCTACAATTCTGAACATTGGCTGACTCCTTTGACGGATTTGGTATTTATTCTTATATCATATCAATTTAAAATCACCCCATATGCTATGTCCAAGAGGAATGATAAATTATAAAGAAAAATATGTTTAGCGGAATTTTAAAAGGGGCTATCTGGTTTTGACCTGAGATGTTATTATGAGGCCACCCGATCGTTCTGCTCGTTTTTCCTTCTCATTTGTATTCTGAGTATTTTAATATTTAAATTGTCTTTCTTCTTATTTCCCTAATAGAGTTTATTTTAACTGGGACATAATACCCGACTACAAATGATTTCCCTCTTGTTGAGTTTTCTGATGGACACAGGGAGTTGGTGAAGAGGCTGTCAGCCCCAAAAGGGACAGTGCCTACTTAAAGCAGGCTGGGCAGAGGGACTTGGGCTTCTTTGGAAGTTCAAGCCAACAGATTTGCTGATGGTGTGTCTGTGGGGCTGTAGAGAGAGCAATGAGGCAAAGGGATCTCCAGGATTCCAAGTTAGGGTGTAAAACTCAAAGCAAAGTGTGATGGCCCCAGGCTGCTGGAGCCCGAATCCGAGGGCGTCAGAGGGGGCCAGTGTGGAATCCTCCCAGGGCCACAGGTCGCCATCCATGTTGGCATTCTGTTAAAAGGAGACTAGGTTATCTCGGATATATCACTGCTTTCCAACATGACAAATGTACTGCAAATTCTAAGAGACTGGTTTTAAGTTGGAAAAACAACTATCTTTTAAACAACCTTATCTCATGAAATTACGGTTTTGGTAGCATATTTTTAAAATCATAATTGTCAGACACTTATTTCATTGAGAATTATATATATGTACATATATAGATATATGTGCATGTATATATGTATATATCTAGTTATATGCACACACACACATACACAACAGCCCCAAACCCATGATTGTTATTGGATTATGATATAGGGGTGGAATTAATTTTTAAAAAAAAAGCTAAACAATTTTAGAAAATATTAAGAGAATACTAATAAATAGGTTCTAGAATACGGAAAAAAATTGAAAAACACAGAATTACATCAAGTCCTATCTGCTTGCATTTGAAAATGACTAGAGAATTAAACCCACATTCAGGTAGCGGTAAATTCTCATGCCCCACATCTCTCTCCTTCTACAAACTGGCCTGATAGAGGAGATGGAATGATGGGAGTGGCACACATTTCCCTAGTGAAAGAGCAGCTTCCTCCAGGATAGCAGAGTGAGGGAAAGCATTGACACCCACTTTTCAATCGCAGCATCCATCTCTCTGTGACCTGGGCGAGGATTAAGACAGGGCAGAGAAGCTGCTGCAAGGACTCTGCTGGCCTTCCCACTGGCCTGCCTCTGGGCTTTTCCATTCCCATTGTACCATGACCATCATATAGGATATGTGACACATTTAAATTGACATTGCCCTTTCTAAATCTTTTGGGAAACACACTGATACACCAAAATCATGTTCTGCCCTTGCCCTGGGACCTGGGTCAAGTCGGGTCATCTCCTTATTACTCAAAGGATCTGAAATGCTCTCAACCCTCACCACTGTCCTCCCAGTGTGAGGTGCATGCTGCTCTGGGTACCAACCATCCCTGCCAGGTGGCCTTCGCCTATTAACTTAAGCCCTCATCTCTTAGGGCCTACCACACCAGCTGCCACATGCTCCATCTCAGCCACAAAAGCAAGCAGCTCTCCCAGGACGGTGAACCCCATGTGCTGGCAGGGAGGAAGAGAGTCCTGACAGCTAGCCTGGTGCTACCAAAAAGTACAAAATGTTGTGAGAGTTTGTCCTAACAGGAAGCCTTGCCTTGAAGTCTTGGGAGTTAGAGAAGCTCACCCTAAAATTCAAAGTCTGGGTGGAAGTTTTCCATGTGAGGAGAGGGAGGAAGACCCATCCAGACAGGGACACCGCCTGTATCGAGGTTCCAGGGTGTGAAGGAACTTGGTGTGTCAGGGGAACAGAGAGAAAATCTTCAAGGCTTCTGTGTAGTGAGAGGGGCAACAGACCCTTCTAGCTTGCTCTGGACTGAGGACATTCCCAGGACATGGGGTACCCAGTGCTAAAATCAAGAAAGTCCAGGCAAACTAGGATGAAAGAGTCATCCTTGTAAGAAACAGTAGAAGACTGGTGGTAGGCCCAGATGAGTGACAAGCAGGGGCCATGTGTCAGAATTACTGTTGGTCACAGCAGGCACCTGCATCTGTCTGGCTCTCTTTGAGCTCTATGCACCCCCCTAAAACTTAGCAGTTTGGAAAATAATTTATCACTGTTTTTCACAATCCAGGAGTTGACATGACTCAACTGTAGTCCTCACTTGGGTCCTTCTTACAGTCAGATGACAGCTGGCACTGGAGTCACTTGGAATTTTTACTGGGTTGGATATCCAAGATGGACTTCTGCAGTCAGTCACATCTGCATCTCAGCTGGCATGGTTGGCATCTCCCCTGCACCTCCCCTGCAGGGAGGAACGTAGCTCCCCTTGTGGCTGGTTTGGCTTCCGCACAGCATGGCGGTCTCAGGCTAGTCAGATTCTTACATGGTGCTGGCTTTCCCCAGAGCAAACTCTCTAAAAAGTCACAAAGGTGGCAAGGTTCTCTGTGGCTGGACTTTGGAAGTCACATCTTTTGCATTCTGTTGATCAAAGTGAGGCACAGGGCTCTGTCCGATTTTAAAAGAGTGGAAATAGACACTTCTCCATGGGAAGAACAACCAAGAATTGTGCCTGTGTTTACTCTCCCACAGATGCTATGGGTCAGTGTGCTTTACAGTCTCCTGGTGCACTTGATCGCCAGCAGTATAAACTTGGCCTTGTGGAAACAAGCAGAGAATCATTGCAGGACTAATGCATCTTTCATCCAAGGCTTATAGAAGTCAAGACCCTCATTCAGATAATGCAACGTTATACAGCCCTTCCCAAGAGTACTACCTGTATCCTATACACATCACATGTCCCATATGAGAGGACAGGAAGAGCAAGCCTGTCAATGGACCTGTCTGTGCTGCAGTGCTTTCTCCTTCTTGCCACCTGTTGGGAATTCCTGCATCCTCGGTGACTATCAGAGCTCTCAGGAGTGGAGTGACAAAACTATTCCTTGATGCTTCCCTATTTATCAAGAGCCTATTGAGTGACAGATACAGACCAACTAGTCCTGTCAAAGGCTGGCTGGTGAGGTGCCGCAGCTCTGTGAGCTTTGTGGTCTCTGTTGTGACTGGTCCTCTCTACCTGGGCACCGAAAGACCATGCACAAAAGAATGGCTGTGGCACACAGACTTTATTTACTAGAACAGATACTGGCCAAATCCTGAGGACCCCACTTTATAGGTCCCTGGATTAGATGATGCCCCTAGTGTGTGTTTTCTCCATCACTACTAAGGGAAATAGGAAAGGAAAGTTCCTAAGATGAGAGGAACAGCAGTCTTTGCTTGGTGATCCTGCTTAAAAGATAAAGATAATGGAACCTAATGCAGAACACCAAGACAAAATATTAGCCAAGAATAATTGCATTCAAAATCTCCTACACCTTAAACTGGAAGCCAGAAAATAATAACTCTCCAGATTCATACTAAATTTGTCCTTTTAAAATTCTGCAGGTTTAAACCTCCTATTCAAGTCTAGACTCTGAACATTGATAATAAATTTAAATCCTTTTTTTTCATAAGACTAAAGTTCAAGGAGTTTTTGAAAATTCACGTTCTCCAAAATGAGAAGTTTATACCTCTGATATAAATGAGGAGGTTTGATATGGCTAAGACATATTTTTTCTTTGAATTGTCCATTCGTTAGTTATAAAAATTTTTTTTGGTACCAGGGATTGAACCCAGGAACACTGAACCACTGAGTCATATCCCAAGCCCCTTTTTTATACTTTATTTAGAAATAGGGTCTCACTAAGTTGCTTAGGGCTTCACTAAGTTGCTGAGGCTGGCTTTGATCTTGCAATTCTCCTGCTTCAGCCTCCTGAGCCGCTGGGATTACAGGCATGCGCCACTGTGCCTGGCACAAAATTCACTTTAATATGTACCTTAAAATTACCCTTGCCACATGGAGCCTATTACTTTACAGTAATAATAATTTTTAGTTTGCTTAAAACAAACTAAAAAGGTATTTATATTTTTGCAAAAGTGAGCAGATGTAAATTAAACTCCAAAGAAAAATATTAAAGATGATCCCAGGACCTGGAAGCAAGTCATGAAGACAGTAAGCAAATTAATTTCTCTTAAAAACATTGGAATACACGTTTCCTGTCCCAAGCTGGCTATTCAAACACTGGACTAACCAGTCAGCGAGGACTGGGGCCATGTGGGGCTTTTGTTTATTATTATTATTTTTTTACTTTCTTTCTCCCTCTCACCTAGCACAGTCCTAGCGACATGAAAGTCCACATTAAACAGAGTGAGTGATTGTCATTCAGATTATTAGGTCAATTTGGAGGCATAGAAAGCAATTTGATGCGACCTCATATATAGTATTTCAGTTGCTCTGAAGCAGTCTGAAGTTCGCAGAGCGGAAGAGATTAGCTTGTTTAAAATCAGTCAATTAGAAGTGGACAGTCTCTTGGGATGTCTTTGCCAAGAGAAGCCCAATGGTACCATAAATCAGGATGTCTAATTGAAGCAATGTTTTAGGAATTAAAGAGCAATTAAATCAAATGGGGAAGTTTCTAAGGGACACCTTTGACACCATGGGGGAAGAGTCAAAGCCACCCCAAGAATCTATGGGAAAAAATGGCTTTCTTCCAGGGGGCTTGCTGGCTGATAATTATCAGAGACATCTGTGATTAAAATCCTCTTCCTTCCAGAGGCTTTATGATCTCGCAATAGATTTCCCTCATGTAACATCACAAGCCAAGGCCAAGACTTGCTGAGGCCTCACAAATGCAACCAACTGTGGAAGAGATTTGGGAAGGGAATGTGCAGCAAGAAGTTTTGGCGGCAGAAAACTAGTTTTGAAAAACAAGTTCCCAAAATAGATGGCGGAACCTGTGTCTATTTACTCAGGGAAAATAATACGGGTCATTTTCTAGACCGTCCCTTCTCTCCACCGCCATCACTCACTCGAGCAGATGGCTTCCGCTGAGCCGCTTTTCTCACAGAGGAACACTTTCATATCTGAGGCACATATGTGAGGACGAGCAAGAAGCCACAGTACTACACCATTTGGAGACGTACACACTGGGTCATCCTCCGGGCGCACCACAAGCCCCGTGGCTGCTGTTTCTCGCATAACCTGCTTCTCTCCCTGCCGAATTCACAACAAAGCTGCAGCCAAAATCCAAATGGCAGATGTCCCTGACCTTCCAGGTCAGCCCTAAATGTCAGATCTTCAGATCTGTGATTGACGTGCGGGGGGG
>NW_026000026.1:9710244-9786742 GCF_001458135.2 Marmota marmota marmota
ATCGATTTCCTAGATCGTAGTGATTGATCGATCGGCTGGGGCGGGGGGGGGGGTAGTACAGTGGCAGAGCGTGTGTCTAGCATGCACAGAACCCCTTGGTTCCCTTCCCAGCACGCAAAATAAAAGTGATCAACAAAGGTCTATTATACTCATCCATCCTAGATTGCACCCTCCACCAAAGCTAGAGAACAAACCCATTTGCTTGACAGCTCCAGTACCATTTTCTGTGATGATTCGACCTGCTTTACCATCCTGAATCTTTCATTCATTCAAAAATATGTATTGACTGTCTCCTAACTACCGTGCAACGAGCTCGTTCCTCACCGCAGGGGATAAGCAATAAAATGTAGATGTTGGTGCAACTGACTTCCTTTTCGTCCTATAAATTAATTTCTTTCTTGAATTCCTCATTATGCCTAGAGGGAGAAAACCCCTCGGTCAGTGCAGGCTCTTCCAGTTAACTCAGGATTCCCCACCAGTGGGTCTCTCCTTGCTTCTGCATTTTAAAGGACTAACTCAGGGCAACCCGTGGCAGGGAATGGGAATTTGTCACCACCTCTGCTATCACTTCCTCCCCAGAACCTCTGGTGTCTGTGTACGGTCCCCTTTGGTCCACAGCAGGGATCACTCTTCCCAGGCTGGCATCTGCAGAGACGGGCACAGTCCCAAACCACATAGTCACCTGCTGTCTCCTGTCCTCATCCCCTTGTGAACGAGCGCTTTCTCTGCCAGTTCTTCTTCTCAGCTGAATTCTGTACCCTTCTTTGGGGACCAAATAAATGTTGTCCATGCCCAGAATCTATTCTAAAATCATGACAATCAAGACAAATGGCTTACATTGTGACAGTGAAGGGCATGCTGAAGGGTTTCCCAGAGCTTCCAGTATATATCTCTGGTCCTGGGACCTCCTTGAAGAATTCTGAGTCCTGTCTAGCTCTAACCCACGTGTGGTGGGCAGTCACTTCAGAGTTTTTCTCAGCGTCCCACCCAGCACCCCCAGAGACTCTTGCCCTCACCAGATCTCAACAGTCCTCACCACCTCTGGGGCTGGGGCTGGTCCTAAGTAAGGATGAAGATTGGCTCCGTAAGCGTTTTGTCAAATTTACTGGGCACGCCAGGTCCTAGGCCTTTGACTCTCAAAATCCCAAAGTTTGGTTCTTTTTGCATTTGGGTTCCTCCCCTATGACCCTCCATCCAAACAGGGAACAGTCATCACAGACAAAAGAACAGAAAGGGAGAAGCCATCGCTGTGTTTCTGGAAGGAATTCCTGTACCCCACAGCTCCTGGGGGATCTGCTTGGCCCTCACACCTCCTTGGCCAAGGCTGTCCCTTCTGTGCCTGCGGCCTCCATGTGAGCCAGCAGAGCACGGGGTGAGCACAGGGGCCCGAGACAGGGAACAGCTGGAAGGGGAGGTCACACAGGATGAGAAGCAGCAGGCTCAGGACAAAGCTATTGGAACTGCTCTCTGTGGCCTTTCCCAGGCGCTCCTGGCTCCCCGGGGCCTGCGATTTCCTGTCTGGGTTGTATCATTCAGCACCCGGAAGACTAGACCCTACAGTCACAAAGATTAATAGTAACACAAATGTGACTCCAAACCAGAAACTCTCAGGATCAGAGACAACCTGGCACAAAGGAAAGAACAAAGCTGGGCGCCTCGGGTGCAAGATGGGGCTCCTGCAGCTCCAAGCTCCATCACCTTGCCAGTCACTGCCCCATGGGCCTCTGTGTCCTGATCTCTACAATAGTACACTGTCTCTCCTTCACAGCTTTTGGCGAACTATCTACAAAAACGTTTTGTATTCCAGAAACACTTTGCACGCGCCAGGCACCATTTGTATTAGTAACTTGTGAGGGATCAGAACAGAGGACTAATCCTGGGATGTGCCCTGGCAGTTCCGTGGGGTGACAAGTCCATGTCTGCCATTTAGAACTATCTGTCACTTAACACAAAAACCAGAAAGCTAGCTCTGTTTCCATTTCCACCTAAATACGCCATTTATTTAGGCTGCTGATTATTTGCATTCTGGAGATGTGCGGTGCTCAGGGATGAACTATTTCCTTAGCATCATTTCAGGAGGTAACTGAGAGGAAGCTTTCCCCACCCATTGCCGGAGCATTCCGGGGTGCCATGTGAGCCCCACCTGCGGCTCTGCATCCTACCCTCCCACTGCTGTGCAGACCTGAGGAGGTCAGCATGGTTCCCTGGGAAGGTTGTAGGCACAGAAGGGAAGTGTGAGGACCACGCAGATCCCCCAGGAGCTGTGGGGTACTGGAATTCCTTCCAAAACCACAGGGAAATCTATGTGGGGAGCACATAGTTGGGAGTTTGGGGCCATCTCTTGCTCCCAGACAAATGGCAGGCATGCACAAGGGGGGACAAAAGAAGACATTTCTTACTGAGCTGGCCACTCCAGGAAGGAGTGTCCCAAAACTGCTTTGTGAATAGTGCCGTTCATGGTTAGCTTCGTGCAGGTTTATTTATCTAAATCAAATTAGAATTCAAATATAAAACTTTCAACAATGTTATTTAGTTGTGGGGAAGACATCAGACAGTGCGTATCTTCTTTCTCTGTGGCCTCACTCTTATGATTTTAGCTGATCACTCACTGGATTTGACAGCTACAGTGGTGGCATCTAGTCCCAACAGTACTGATTCCTGACTGTGTGACTTCAGCAAGCATTTTGACCCTTGTGGGCCTATGTTCAATTTTACAAAAATTATTGTGACAACTGCCTCACCCAATTGCAAATGCAAACACTCCCTGACCAGAAACTAGATAGATAAAGCAAGGATGGGCCACGTGGTACTTGCATTACTTACATCCTCAAATTGTTTGTTACTCTTTAAGACATAAACAAGGATATATCTAAACCTGAAATTAAGTGACATGATATTGTCTTATTTTAAATATAAAGAAATCAACCATATCTAGATATAGAGTCTATGTGTAATGTATGGAAATAGGAAGCAGAAAACAGAGAAGCCTACTGTCATGTATAACTAATTTAACTAATTAAAACAAATTTTAAAAAAAGAAAAGAGATAAGCCTTTCTTAAAGGGGGTTTTTACCACTTTGGAATGTCATATTATTGGCTTGTGATATTTCAACCTTTCAAAAATGGAAAATAGAGGAAAACTCAGAAGTTAGCATCCCATAGACACTGACCGGTAGATATTTTCACTCCCACAGAAAGATAAAGGCCAGCGTACAATAGTGGAGCACCTGAGACCATTCAAGTTGTTTCCCGCCTGTGTGGGAAGAGCGGGCTACAGCCAGAACGTGGTGGAAGGACAGGCCCAAACCTAGCAGCCAGGGAAGAATGGAGAGCTGGCCTCCATTTATGGATGTATTCCTCACAGGCCCTGCTGAAGAACTTTCTGATCCCCTGTCCCCAGAGTTGCATTTTATTTAAGTTTGATTTTATTTTTGATTGAAATGTAATACTTGTATGTATTTATGGGGTCCCCGTGAAGTTTCGATACATGTGCATGGTGTGTAAAGATCAGATCAGGGTTCCTGGTACTTCCCACAGAGATGTTTCTGAGGTCCCTGGCAGACCTTGGGTTTTAATCAAGACTTTCTAAACACAGTTCTACTCAAATAATGCCTGATTCAATCAATAACTGGATTTAACCCCTCAGCCGCTGAGCTGGGTGCTAGGTGGGGATAATAGAGCAAAGCCCCGGCCCTGCCAGAAGCAGGCAGGAACCTGGAACTTTCCAGAATCTGGAAAGGAAGCTCAGGGAGGCTTGAATTTAGTGAGTCAAACAGGAGAGTCAAGCAGGAGAGTGGTCCAGACCAGATTGTTCTAGAAGGCATCAGCCGGGACAGAAAGAGAAGGGGATGCCCCACCCCCAGCCCACAAGGACTTTGGCCCCACCGTCTCAGTGGCGCCTTCATCTTTAAGAGGACATTTCCATCCACAGAGTCAGCCAGTCCCCAAATGAGTCTGCTGTCCTCCTCTGCAGAAGGCTGGATCCCAGTTTCCTCTTTAGATGGAACCCACCACCCGTGTTTCAGCAGGGCCGGAGAATTTCCACCGCAATGGCAAGACTGCGTATTTATATAGCAAGCCCTGCTCAAGTATTTTTAGGCCTACTGTTTAGAAACACACAGAGGGGGCAAGAAAGAGAATAAATATGGAAATCAAATGTAAAAACTTCTGGCTCTTGCAACCGGCTTCCTGGGGGAATTTTCCTCTGTGTTATTTCCACTTCTTCCACTCAGCGGAATGACTGCTAGTCATTAAGGAAATCTGTGAGGAGCTCACGGTACAGGAATTGTACACCAGTGCTCCCATCCTTATTTGCATATCCCATGTTTGATTGGCAGCTGTACATGAAATGCCATATCAGTTGAAAGTATGTTGTGAGCTGGCACTAATGATCCCATGGCTCCAGGGAAACCTGCCATATTGTAATTTGGCTATCAGGCATGAAAGAAATAATTCTAAGTGCCAGGAATGCAAGACTGAATAAATGTTTCACCGCTGCAGGTTGCCAAGGGTGACACTTCTGATTTAGTATAAACGAATGCCCCGTTGCCTTTGGGGTACCCGGAGTTTGCATTGTATCTGAGCTGTGTGTATAAAACATTAGTCTAAGAAAATGGCTTCGGTGTGAGATGGGGAACAGAGGCCTGCTCCCAGAAGGCGGTGGAATGTTTACAACTAATCACTGGATGAAAGGATTTTGCTACCTTCTATAATGACAGCCAAACAGGATTTGCTTTTCCTGAGATGGAGAATAATGGTTATGTTAACTCTGCCTGCCTTGCCTTTTTTTTTTTTTAATGAAATGCTCTTTTGTAAAGAAATCACATCTGTTTCCTTTTATATATGAAAGGGATATAAATTCTTCTTCCCCCTCCCCCGGTGTGAATAGCCCATTGGTGTACCTTGGAATTAAATAACGCTTTCTGAGGTCACCCAGATGCCAGAGGTCTGAAACACGCCACCCCTTCCCTCTCCTGGCTTCCGACTTCACACACCTGCTTAGATATACAGGGTCTTTGGAAGTGGGGAGTGATCACTTTCACTTGAATTTTCATTAAGGTCCTGCTGCAAATTCCTGGCAATTCTAGCCCCACAGGATCTCACTTTCCAGTACAAACTTCCCATACATTCACTGTAGGAAATGCAGAAAAGTTATCAAAAGCAATAATTCCCTAGAAGAAGCAACACAGAAAGCTTCTTGCCTGCAGCTTCTGTTGACCATTTGGGTCGTGGTTTCAAGGTCATGTTAGGATCTTTTTTGTTTTCCGCTTGGCTTTGTGTGGGGATGTCTTCAAAGATGGTTTCTACCTTTGGGCTTCCGTACTTGGGTATCATTAAAGCACAGGCGTTAAAGTCCAGACATGATGAGACAGCAGTCCCAGGAAAATGTCACTTGTCAAATTTGCAATCTAGGCAAAAGCTGCTTGGGGTAAATGAAAATGGGGTGGGGGGATGACTGGAGGTCGTTTGTTCTCAATTTTCCATTTGGAAAGAAACCAGCCTCTCAGACTTCCCTCTTGGAGTGGAAATGTCATTACTGCTGCTCACCAGATGCTGAGGTGGCTTGCAGGGGGACTTGCCCGCCGTGAGGGTGGAAAACTAAGAACACAAGGTCTCTAAGAGCCTGGTCAGATTTACCCTCCCTGCCAAGCAGACCAGTCAACCTCAACACACCAATCCACGGCTGCCTCTGCTTCAGAAACTTTTAAAGGCTCAGGTCTAATAAAGCAAGTATTAACTGAGCACCTACTTCCTGTGGAAGATTTTATTATATGCTTATTAGGTGATACACTAGTTAGTTATTATACAATACACTATCCCTGTCAGATACAGCATCTTATGTTTCCTTATAGTAGGGACAGGATTTTGAAATTATAGGTAAAATACATGGAAGATGTGGATAATTCCAGGTCCCACACCAATGATTGAGCATTTGCTCTGTGGTCAGCTTTCAGGATATAAAAAGTAAGAAGCAGGACCCCCATCCTCAAGGAATTCCTAGTTCACTGGGAAACGCATATCAAAACACAACCAACAAGAATGCAAAAAAAAAAAAAAAGTGGTGACATGGGCACTGGAGGGTCAGGAGACTAACAGCCAAGAGCCCAACAATCAGTCACCTTCTCAGGAGAAAGTACCAGCTAAGATATAGAGGAAGCAACGATGGACCAACCCTTCTGGGTCAATTTCAAAAACAGGGTAGCTTGAGGCTTAAATTCAGAGAGCCTCCTGGGCACCACTATACACCAGACGCTGCATTCAGGACCTTTCCAATATGTTATCTAGTTTAATTCTTCTAATAGCAGATCATTCACTGATATTAAGATTAAGATGTTAAGATCTGAAGATTAAGACATTAAGGTTCAAAGTTAAGACAGAATGAGGTAAACCCTACAGGCAAGCCAGAATGCAGGAGAACTAGTCCAACTAGCTCTCCTGAGTGTCCATGATATAGTGCAGCCCAAGATTTCTCGAACATTAGCTGGTGTGAGAATGACCAACCAGAGTTAACTGTATAAAACATTCTGTTTTCAGGGGATTTAAAGGATTTTCCAGGGCAGTTTTGTGATAGGCAGCTTTCTCTGTAAGTACTGACTTGGTCCCCAGCTCCTACGTGACAGTCTCCATACCTGTTAAGAGGGTGATGAGAGCCAGTGGAAGCTGAGTCAAACCCCATGCCATCCTAGAGTTAGACACACTGGTCACAGAAGACATCGTGGAGGTGGTGATGGTCCATAAATTGCATAAGCTAGGAAAGAAAATTCCAAGCAGTGTGACTAAGACCAGCAAACGCAAGTGATGGAGCGCAGCCTGCTTTGGTTGAAGGTCAGGAGAAAAAGTGGCAGTAGAGGTGAAGCTAGAGAGGTGGCCAGTGACCGTGCTCTGCCATTTGGATGTTGTCAGATTGCTTTCCCACTGGTTCAACATTTCTAGGCTTGTGGTTTCCAGTGGGATGTGAGTTGACCTCTGAGGGACATTTGACAATGACTGGAGAAGTTTTGGTTGTCACAGTTAAAAACTACTGGCACCCAGGGAGTAGAGGCCAGGGCTACTGCTGAACGTCCAGCAAAGCAGGGCCAACCACCCCGACCAAGAACTGTCTGGCCTGAAGTGTCATCAGTGCTGAGGTTGGACCAGCCTCCCCCGACCACTGCTACTTGTTCGTGCTACTTGCATCGTGGAGGTAAAAGAGAACTTTGTGTTATTGGGACAAGGATGTCTCAGGACAAATGTTTATTTGGAATCCCTGCTCCTTTTGAGCTGGAGGTGGGGAGGCAGGGGAGAGAGCAGCTTTAGAGAGAAATATTAACCTTGCAAATGTGCACATTTTCAATTCACATCCTAGTGACAGGCGACAACTTGTAATCAGTATAAAATGATTTTCCAGGAGACTAAATGCTTATTTTCACTGTCTTGATGCTGGCACTGGATTACTTGGTATTAATCCCAGGGCGACACAGTCACATTTGGAAGCCGTAAGATTTATTTGGATGTCTTATGGGGCCAGGGGCAGCCTTCATTTTACATCCTTGATCTTGGAGAATTTAAATAATAGAGCTGCTTTTCTGTATACACCAGTGGTGTGAAAAGGAAGTTATCCACCCAGGACGAATTCCAAGAGCCACGCAAAGCCACGGGGAGGAGGAGGGAGGATGGAACGTCACCATATTCACTGTCAACTTCTCCTGCATGGCTGCAGCAACTAGGTATACAGCAAGCAACAAGCACTTATTAAGCATCTACTGTATGCCTGCTCCCTATGCAGAAGAGAGTAAGAAATCTGAAATTTTGTGTCATGTCCCCACTATCAGGCTATTCTTGGTACAATCATTCTAGAAAAATGATGTCACTATTATCTCTGTGCATAGCATTCCTCCAGAGCGGAGGTCAGCAAACTTGTTGCAATGGGCTATATAGTAAATAATTTCAGCTTTGCCTGCCATGTGGTTTCTATGGCAACCCCTCAGCTCCCATGCAACATGAAAACAAATAAGCAGGGCTGTGTTCCAATAAAACTTTATTTTAAAAAGCAGGCAGAATGACTAGGTTTGTCCTGGGGCTGTAATTCACAGCTCCTGATCTAGAGTTGGGGGGCACCATATTTTAAAGAGCTTGCCTTCCAAATGTCTAAGTAATACTATCAAGAACCATAAAACCATCCTTATGTGTCATCTAGTGGTTTCATGTCTCAGAATCTAATCTAAGAACACCTTTGGGTCTGCACATATACTTTTTTGCACAGAGATGTTCATTGTAGTAAACTCACAATAATGAAGATGTGGAAACAGCTGTATCGGCCATCAAGAGAGCATCAGAGAAGCCTTGTTCCGTGATGGAACAGGAGAGGATCAGGCAATCTTTGAAAATGACCATTTTGAAGAGATCTCACGATGTACTTAAGATGTGATGTTAAGTCAATAAAAAGTGAAATAGAAACTGCCAAAGGTTTGATCCCAATTAGAATTACATCTATGTTGATATAGAAAATATGTAGAAGGAATATACCAAAATGGTTCAGCATGGTTTTCTTTGAATGGTGAGATTATGGGGTGACTTTTCTTAAATATAATGGAATTATTAAAAGAGGGCAAGTGTTGATATCTTAAAGATTCAGCTTTGCTGATCACTGGCTGTGCTGGTGACCACTGCAATATTACTTACACTCTCTGAGCCTCAGTTTACTTCTTTGAAAAACCCATATAGCATCTCATTTGCCAGATTGTTGTAAAGATTAAATAATGTAGTGTACATAAAATTCTCAGCAAATCGTAACTGTTAATATCATTATTCTTTTGCTTGTTCCAAGTTCTGCATCTTCATTGTGGTAGTAGTTTCTCAAATTTGTACAAGAGCTACAACCACATAGAACAACACACACACACACACACACACACACCAGTGTAAACACATTGAAAATTAAGATCTAAATCCAGTTGATAGTTTGTACTGACATTCATATCCTGACCTTGATATTGAACTTCAGCAATAGTGAGATTGACATTTGCACAGGGGAACCCTTGAAAACAGTTGCAGCTCCTCTTTTATAGTTTCTTGTGCATGATTATTTCAAATGAAAGATTTTTAAACATCTAGTAAATCTTTGTAAACATTCCAACTCCTTCTATAATTTGTAGTTCATCCATTTGGATAAGATGGGGTGAGGTAGGCATGGCTTGCTCTGGTTTATAAAAGGTAAAACTGATATGCCATTGTGACTGATAATAGACCTGTTACATCATCCTTCAGGTGGGTGTATGTAGAAGGTAGTCTCTGGACAAGGAGCTCAGAGCAGAATCTAGAACTCCATGAACAGATCTCCAGTCGCTGCTTGGGATAAGGGGAAGCCAAGAGCAAAAATAGTATTCTCAAAGAAAATAATTATTCAACTGTTTTCATATTCATATTAGTTTTATTATTTTTACAGGTGTTATAAAAACTGAAAATAAGTTTATATACATTAAGGAAGCTTGTTTAGGGCCGGGACAGTGGTAGCCCCCACATGTAACAGCAGTGCATGAATCCACCAAATACCTTCCAGGTGCAGGCACTGTCCCAGACACTGGAGGTGTGGTAGAAACTAGAAGCTGCTGCCCTTGAGGAATTTAGTTTAAGTCAAAAAACAATCGACCTTGGCCTGAGCTTCCCACTTGCTGCCCTGTGCCCTTCGAAGCTCCCTGGACCTTCACCTCCTCTTGTTGGACTCATACAGTGATAGCAAACACCAACCTCTGGTGTCCAAGGCAGACATCACTAATCAATCATGACAGTCTTTCCTACTGAGCATCAAGAAAGACAGACTTCTTCAGAACAAGCAGACACTAGGGACACTTCTAGCAGGGTTATTTTTTGTTACAAGAAGCCATGTTGTACACTTTGGAGTGTTTAACAACACTCCTGGCTATTACCCTCTACATGCCAATAGCTCACTATCCCCATTTTGAGGAGACATGTCCCACATTTTTGGTGTGACAACCAAAAATGTCTCCAGGCATTGCCAACAGACCCCTGGGGGGGAGGAAAGATCACTCCAAATCACTGCTCTAAACAGATGCTACCAGTGACTAGAGTTTACAGCTAACAAAGGATAATTTCTCCAGATTTCTTCTGTTCTATGATTCCATTAACTTAAGAAAAGAGAGTCACGTTGCTCTTTCTTTCTTTTAATGTTTGGGGGGAATTTTTTATAAGGAAGCAGAGGCTCAAAGAGGCTAAATGACTCGCCCAGGTCCATTTGAGCCCTGTTTAGGGCTCAAATGCAAAAACATGGCTCCTGAGGCCATAATGCCCCTGGGCTCCACACAGTGCTGCCACCAACTGCCCTGAAAATACATGCTTTTATGGCCAGGGACACAGCGACCATCCAGGAGCTCTGGTGCACTGGGCAGCCTTTGACTTTCAGTTACTGCCTGGTTCCCTCTGGGTTTTCAGGACTTTTGACCACATCTGATGCGGAAGCAATGTTTTTTTAAAGCAAGAAATGGGTAAATCAGCATTATTTGTCCAAAGTCAGTCAGGAACTAGGCCTCATGGGTAGCTTGAATACAAGTGAGACCCAAACCCTGTCTTCAGGAAGCTCCTGATTGTACCAAGAGCATCGGCCCCTTGTAATCCTCCCTCCTCCCATTTCCCTGACTTGAACAACAAGGCTTGGGAGCCAGGCTGGGAAGTCCCGTTCTCTGTAGCACATGGGGAGGGTAGAGACGGAGTTCTGTCATGTGAAACAAAAGTTGACATGATATAAAGACAGGTGACACTCAACCAGATCAGCAAGGCGACATCTGTGAAAGTGCTTCAGGAAGTGGATGGCCTGACACCAACATGCTGCATTAGAGAAGCAAGATGGCCTGGCGATGGACCTGGAAGACCCGTTGGCATCTGTACCTGGGGGGTGAGGGGCGATGGGTGGGCACAGCAAGAAGTACAGACGGCCATGCAACAGGGGCAAGCAGGACATGCTCAAAGAGCCCAGCTCAATCCTCAACTGAGGTTCCTTGAGTTCATTTCCTGTCTGGGGCATTCTGTGAAACATCTCCAAATGGAAAAATCATTCCCCATTGAGCCAGCCAAATATCTTGAATAAATAATGCAGAAATTATGAAGACATTTTCCAGAGGACCCTAGCATTTCCTGTCTTGACAGTGAAGCTGGATTTGACATCAAAGCTGTGGCTAATTCAGACTTCCCCTACAAATTTGTAATCAATTTCTTCAAACTATATCTTGCATCTTTCATTAAGTCATGAGCATGCCCTTTGGACCTGCCATTGGCTGATTACTCCTCTGGGTTCAGGGAATTGGATGGAACATTGAAAAATGGATGACGTCACTGGCCAAGCAAAGCAATGTTAAAAGAAGAGGAGACCAAAAAGAGACATGTTCCAACATGCAAGATCCTTTTGGGTTGATGAGAGATAACATGTTGGAAGGTACTAATGATCTTAAAAGGAGTAATGCAAAAATATTAGTTCATGTGTATGGGCCAGTTACTATACATATGCTACCTAGTCTATTATTAGATTGTTATTTCTAATAATGATCCTAAAAGAGGCAGGTACTTATCCCCATCATTCAGTGAAGAAACTGAAGAGGAGGAAGTTCAGTAACTGGACAAGGTCGACAATCAACAGGTGAGAGCCAGCATATTTACTATCCCTCTAAGGAGCATCCAGAGATAGCCATCAAAAAGGAACTCTGAGAAAATCCTGCCCCAAATCCCTAAACCTTGTAGGAGTGTTAATGCAGTCACTTATCACATCCAGGAAGACCGGCGGGTTTAACCAAGATCAAGTGGAGGTAAAAAACGGTGCTAAACAAGAATCTTCTCCCACTTGGGAGGCAGTCCACCTCCTGAACTTCAGTTTTCTCATGTGTACAAAGGGCATCAGATGTACCTGCTTCCCAAATGGTAAATGATGTAGAGAAGCTCCTCAGAAAGTAATAGCAGGGTGAAAAAAACAATTATCATTAGGAGTAACTGAAATCAGACAAATTAATTTGAATCATAACTATCATTATAAATTTTATCCACGGGCAGCTTAGATCCCTTATTGATTATCAATTTTTTCACCTATATAATAGTGATAATAATTGTAGCTCTCTCATAGAGTTCTGGTGAAAATCAAATAATATTTTGCATGTGTGGCATGCCCTGAGCGTTATCCCTTGCATATAGTAAATGCTCAATAAATATTCAATAATAATAATAATAATAATAAAGAAATCACAGCCATAGCATGTGTTATGCTGTTTTTAATTGCAAAATTATAATACCTGTTTTGGTGATGGGAGCATTGTAGCTTGAGTAAGAAATAAAATAAATATGCGATGACAGAAGTTGAACCTAATAACGTGACCACTCCCAAAGTTTAGCATATTACTGGAACTCGCTAATGGAGCGCTACCCATTATTCATGATAGGAGCAGTGAGGAGTCATGCATAATGGAACAGAGCCCCTGCTAACAGCAGATTCACGCACAATAATTTAAACTTGTTTGTATGGAAATAAAGGACGAATCTTTGAAGTGAGCCTTAATGAGATTCTGCTTGATCTTCAGTGTATCCTGGGAGAGAGAGTTCAATTTTTCCTCCAGCATCCGGCTCATGTTGGTGGCATGTAGGAAAGAAAGGGCCAGCTTAAATTATGAATGGCCCTTCTTGCCTTTGTGAAGGCAGGTGAGGAGCGGGGTGCTCAGCCGCCAGCACTGGGGGTGCTGCAGCGAGACAGCCTCCCTCATGCAAGGTGGCTTCTGCCTCAGAGACTTCAAGGAGGACTTGGGCTGGAAGGCGTAGGCTTGGAGAGGGGTCTGTCAAAGACCCTCCAAGCGCAGAGCAAGCTGGCGGCCCTGGGGAGGTGCTGGGCATAGCACAGCCTTTTCAAATCCTGCTTGTGCACACATCAAGGGCCCCAGCTGCACCGCATCCCTTTGCCAGGAGACCAGGACACAGTCACCATGCCCAAGGACTGCTTCTGGTAACCTCTGAAGGGCTCTGGTGTCCCACCCACGTAGCCTGGCCATCAGAAGGCTCCAGGAAGTGGGTTTGTGTCTTGGTCGGCTGGCAAGACAGTTGCATGTGTTCTCAGAATCCTTGAGTGTAGAAAAAGCTCACTTCAGGCCGTGGGAGGGGTCACCCTCGTGGGGCGACCAGGATATTCGTGCTGAGAAGGTGACTGTAGGGTGCTCCCTGCGGGCTGGCCACACTCCGCAGAGCGCTCACCGTGTGGTCGATGCCATTTTATTTTTCTTATTACCCGTCTCAGGTTTTCTCGAGTCTGTGGCCTTTCAGCCTCAACCAATTGCAGCTAAGCCTCTGAGACTCAGTGTTTGTTGAACTCCTTCTGCTGTTTGGACATGGGTCACGCGGGTGGGAGCTTTCCCTGAGCGAGGCCTTGCTGGGGGCTCTTCCTTCTTAATCCCACAACGGCCCCGAGGAAGGATGTGCTCTTCAACTGTGTGCAGAGAGAAGGGAGGCCCACAAGGAAAGCCACTTGCCAAGCCAGCAAGCAGTGGAAGTGGGACCTGAACCCAGCTCCTGCTTGACTCAGGAGTGTCCTTCCTAGTCCCACCCTGTGCCTATGCCCCGACCCCTGCTTCTCCTGTAAGGAGAAGCCGCCCTGAGCCTGGCCAAGACAGGGCACTGTGTGTGTGTGTGTTGGGGGGGGGCTCCTACTCCTCCACACCCTCTGGAACACCTCAGCAGAGAGAAAAGCCTAGCAGGACACACTCCCCAACCCACACTGGCCCCCTCAGCTGTCACATGCCTGCCAGTGAGATTATCTTTTGCAAAGGCTCTGGGTCAGGAACACATTGGGGGAAATATCAAGAAGGCCCCAAAGAGAGTGGAGGAAGTAAGTGAAAAGGGTGGCTTGTGCACAGCCACATCAAACTAAGCTGAGAGTCTGTCGTCTGTTTTCCTACCCACTCCACTATTTCTCTGAGGACTACCATGCAAAATATCAACTCCTCCCCTGATGTCCTTGACTAAAGGTCCTCTCCTCTTCCAGTTCCCAGAGTCTCTCTATATTTAGGTTATTACCATATGTAAATTTCCTGGAATCCATTCTCTTTTGAAGAGATCTAGGATCAGTGTCCATCCACCGAGAGCTGAGGAAGAGAGCTCTGGGAGAGGCCTGCGGCAGGTGGTTCTCACCCTCCATGTCCACGGTCGCTCTGCTGCCTGTGAGCAGGCCTACACCTGGGTGGTACCAACCCCCTGTTAAAGGGCCATCGGTGTGGCCACTCCCACAGAGTGTCCTAGGGGCCATAGAATGGGATGATGTGCTGGGTTTTTTGTACAGAAGCATGTCCACAGCCAACTCGCCAATCCACTTCATATTCAGGCACAAGTCTTAAACACTTCTAGCTGAAGGCCTGGGGTTCTACAACCCAATTCCCTCCTGCAACAGCAACCTGGCTCTGGTTTGGCTCCGCTCTTCGGCCAAATACATGCATCCTCTGCATTTTTTTAATTTCTAACCATAGTTGTGAGCCAAAATTCACGATTAAATAAAATAAATAGATCCTGGGAGGAGTCTTTGGGGAGAAAGCAGTCTTTTCATAATCAAAATCTTTATGCATTTCATTTCATCATTATGCTGAGATGTTGAAAGGACCAGATTTTTATAACAAGACCTGATCTCTGAGAACAGGAAAAGAAAAGCTTCATTGAATCTCGCCCTGACTTTGTGTCTATTCAATTACAAGTTCAAGCTAGCCACACCAACATTTTAGGAACGGCCTTTTTTTCTTCTTTTTTTAAGGGGAAGGACTGGAATTTCATTGTATCGAACATAAATGGGGGAAAAAAGTACATTGCAGAATAAAACTTAAAATGTTTTTATGGAATTTTCATTATAAGACTGCTTGTAATGGAGTTGACCTCATGTTCACCTAAGATTTCTCTGGCTGTGAGTTCAGATTTCATGCCAATTAACATGTTAATGACATATATCATTTAAAGAGCCTATCATAACTTTTATCACATCGTGTTACATCTATTTCCTCGTAATTAAATCAGAATTACAGGGTGTAATTACCTTTCTTTTCCTGAATCCTCATTCCTTTCAGACATTCAAATTCAAGTGCAAGTGCTAAAAGACACTTGAAAGTAACAACCTAATAAAAATATTATCAATTAATGAAAGTGTTGGGTTTCTCCTACTCTGGTTCCTTTTTGACAAATTCCTTTCTCTCCATGTTCTTTGCATGACATGTAATGATTGGTGGTATCTAGTCAAATGCTTCATGAGCTTTTTAAATCCTCAGGGCCCTCGTCTCCATTAATATGCAATGTTCTCACACATAAATATAATTACATACAATTATTAGCGGAAGAGGATCAGATAAGGTTTATTAAGGAAATATCCTGTAATTACCCAAGTCCAAAACTTCCCTTTACATGTTAATTCACCCGGGCTTGAAGTCTGTAATCATTCCGCCTGCAAAACAGCTATTGACTTTGATTTCACTTTGGGAACCCCATCGTTGATGGCAGGATCAACAAAGACTTATCCATGATCATTTTACAAAATTGATGGACCCAAAGGTCATTATATGGCCACCTCTGGTTTTCCACTCCCCTTCTTACATCAAATTTTAAAATTTAAAGTTGCGTCATGCTTTGTTTTTGATCCTCATTTTCACTTCAAGTAATCTCTAAGCAATCTGCAAGCATGTGTTTTTGCGTGGCCATCAGTTAGAATGACGTGGGCAGAATTACTGGAGATGGTGTGCGTTCTTTGAGGAGCTAGGCAGTGCAGGGTGGGTAGAAAAGCAACTTCTCTGTTGTCAGGAAGTTCTACCTGCTTAGGTCAATTCAAACATTCATCTGGAAAATATGCATGGACTCCTGTCATGGTTAAGTATTTAGTCCTTGGCAAAGAATGTCATGGTCAAGGTCATTGTTGCCAAGATGCCAACTTGCTAGGGTAGTAGAACAGACCATAAATTAGTAAACAATAGAATGAATAAGAGGATCACAGTTAGTGATGACGGTGCAGAGAGAAGGAGAACAGAACAAGGTGACAAGTTGGGCAGGGGTGGATTCTTCTAGACAAGCCAGTGAGGAGGCCATCTCCAAGGTACCTGATGGTTGAACTGAGACCTGAGTGGTATGAAGGAGC
Organism: Marmota marmota marmota; assembly: GCF_001458135.2. NCBI lineage: Eukaryota > Metazoa > Chordata > Mammalia > Rodentia > Sciuridae > Marmota > Marmota marmota. The sequence continues at coordinate 9,726,365 of NW_026000026.1, forward strand.
GACTGAGGCTCAGGGAAAACCAAACGGCCAGTGTCCAGGTGCTCAGGGTGAGTGAGAATGGTGTTTTCAAAGAACAAAAAGGAGGTGGGTGTGCCTAGAACAAGGGGTACAAGATTAAAAGATGGCAGGAGAAAAATGGAACCACTTGGAAGTTTCTATGGGCTTCAGAAAGTACTGTAGGTTTTGTTCTAAGAGAAACAGGAAGCAGAGTCAGGATCATAAGCCAGGAGGTGCCATTACCCAAATTACATTTTGGAAAGGAAATTCCTCAGTGTGGAAGCTGGCTTTGGAGGGATCGGGTAGAAGCAGGCGCAGCCACCTAGGCGTCTCTTGGGGCTGTGTGCGAGAAGGCACTGGTGTGAACCAAGGGAATGCCAGTGCAAACATGGGGTCCAGGACCCAGGAGGTGGGCCAGCAGGGCGACTCCGCAGGCTCCTGACCACATGCTAGACGTGTGTTGTGTTCGCTATGTGCCAGGAATCAGCAAAACAGACAAGAGGCCCACCCTCAGGACCTTAAATAAGAGAAGACACTCCACACACACCCACATAATCACATCATGGCAAGTCAGGTGATGCCAAGTGTCCTGGAGGAAGTGAAAATATGACACAGGGATTGGGAAGGAAAGAAGAGGGCGGCCACTTTAGTTGACAGGCCCAGGGTCAATCACATGGAGGGATGATGTCTGCAGACCTGAAGGCAGTGACACTAAAGCTATCCCAACATCCTGATCCTAACCCTGCCTCTGTTTTCATGACACCCCTTCTCCTAAACTGCACCCTAGACAACTCTTCATTTGTAGCCTTTGAGACATGCTTTATAATAAACCAGTAAAAGGAAGTGTTTCCCTGAGTTCTGTGGGCTACTCAGGCCAATCCACTGAACCCCAGGAGGGGGCTATGGGAATCCCAGCTTATAGCCAGTCAGGTAGAAGCTCGGGTAAAGCAACCCGGGGCTGTGAGTGGCACCTAAGGGGCAGGAGGGAGTCTCGGGCACAGTCCACAGCCATGGGTGTCTTCTTACAGATAGTGTCAAAATGGAATGGAATCAGAGGTCGCCCGATGGTGTCTACTGAGGAGCTGGTTGCTTGCCTGTCCACTGGCCGGTCCTCCTGCATCTCTGGCATCAGAAGTGCTCTGTGTAGCGAGCACACGGGAGGAGAGGCTGAGCTTGAGTCTGGGCAGCTCTTCCCTCTGTTTCTACAGGGGGTCCCATCCCACCGCCACAGCATCTTCTCTCCCACGTTTCCCTAGATGACTTCTGAAGTGTCCTTCTCCCTACGAGGCCCCGGTTTTCTTCTAGAATTCCTTTCTCTTGATTTCTCTTGCCCACCATGACCAGGCCTGCTTTCCTCTTCCAAGCAGAGCAGAGCAGAGCGATATGGCTCAGCCCAGCTCCTCCCGCAGAGCCCTCCAGTGCACTCAGCCAACAAAGGCCTTCAGAGAAAAGGGTCTGAGGAACACTTTTGCCCTCGGGGCTTTACTTCCTCATTTCTACCCCAAGTTGTCAAGATTGTATTTCTCCTAATGAACCTTAGCACCCTCTCCAAGGAAAATTCTGGTGGTTGCAATTATCACCCCGCAAATGGGAACAGGTTGGCACATGCCCACAGACTCCTAAATGACTAAGCTCAGGACATGGAATCTCATGGAAATAAGCAGGGACAGAAGATGGCTGCCTTTCCTAGCTTCTTGCTATCCATGGTCTCATATATTTATTCTTTCTCTGCATACAAATCAATAACTGAATTCTGTCATGCATATAGGGGCATTAGTCTAAGGCAGGGGTTGACAACCTACAGCCAGCAGAAAGTGCTTCCTGGAACACACCTAAGCCCAGCCAGCCACTTGTCCGAGGCTGCTTTCACACTGCTGCACAGAGTTAAATCATTAAAGGGCATGAAAGCCCGTGAGATAATGAGTGGGTGTGGCTTTGTTCCAGAAGAACTTTATATCTGGATGCAGAAATCTGATTTAATATAATGCTCACATATCACAAAATAAGATTCTTCTTTTGATTTTTGTTTGTTGTGCATTTAAAAATATAAAGCAATTCTCAGCTTGCAGCCTTTATAAAGCAGGTGACAGGGTGCACTTGGCCATGGGTTGCCACTCTGAATTACAGGGCTGTTAACTAACATCAGACCGTCTAGGTTCTTGACTGGTTCTCCATATTACTAGGTCCCATGTCCTCCTGGGGAGAAGGCGGAGCTGGCATCCAGCTGTTTCTGGATCCTTTGCCTCCAGGTTGCTGGTTTCCAGAATGTGCATCTCCCACAGACTGGCCATCCTCCCGTCCTCCAAGCCTGGAGCCTGAGCTTGTGAAGGGAGGAGGCTGCTAACCTACCCTGATGTCCCAAGCATTCAGCACAGTGCTCAGCCCAGGAGGTAGTCAAACCACATAAGTGGAGAGAAGCAGCCAAGCCACGTCTGAGAGGCCGAGCTTCCTTCATGCAGTTCCCAAGGAAGACTCTAATATCATTAATGCTATGACAAGATAAAACCATTACTCACCAGCACAATGAATAATTAACCGTTTTTCAAAATCGAGTAGGATGGGCAACAAGGAAGAAGAAAGGGGGCCATAGGTCCCTGAGAGTGATAGCTTCAAATGACTTCTTGAAATACCAAGCCTTCTGCCCCTACTCTGCCCCGTGTCCATGGATTTCCAAATGAGTTGAGGCCATTTCCTGACAGTTTAGGGGAAAGGGGCCAAACCATTAGGCTCCCAGTCTATCTTCAGTATTTTACAATTAAGAGCTGGCCTTGTTTAAAGCGTAACCTGTCATGACCATTAATACTGAGATCGGACACTTGGATCCAAATGCAATCTGACTGCCTGCTACAACCCCAAGTTAGGCTGCTTCCGAATGCGTCCTGCACTCTGGAGCTCATCTCTGCCAGCTGATGTCTGTTTCAGCTGAACGGCGGGTGCTCCCGGCTGGCGCAATGCGAGAGCCGATGGGGCATGGACTTTGCTGCTGCTGTTTTTTTTTTTCTGACAGCTTAGCCGGCACCCCAAGCCTGCCTGCTCATCTTCAGAGACCGTCACCGATTCCCTCTCCTCTGATTAGCCTGGGCAATGATTGGGATAATTTAGGACTTGCACCGCTTGATCATCTGTACAGTTACAAGAAATAAAACATTCTCATATGATGAGCAGTCGCTGCGTGTTTACGTATTGCGTTGCCGAGAACTGAATAGATGCCAAGCGCCATAGAGAAGGGGGAGAGGAGCTCGAGAAGAATGACGCTAATAAGGAAATTACAAAAGCCCAACAAATGGCATTTGTGTTAAATCAATAATGCTCTGTTTGTTTTTTTTAATTCTAATCTTTCTTCAGAAAAAAAATTATCTTTCTAAACAGTTGGCGATTCCTATTCTTGTTCGTCTTCCTGAACATAATTAAAAACATGTTGTGGCGTCTACTTAAGACATCAACTTTCCCAAGGCTGTCTTGTCCACTGCGTTTTAAACAAAGACACTTGTTTTGGCATTATGCCCTTAATTAATCATTGGAGGCTTTATTGCAATACCCAAAAAAAAAAGTGTCTTTGTTTAATGATTCATCACAAGCCCAATTTCTACAGAACTTAATCAAATACAGAACCAACTTTCTAATCAGCTTAACTACAAAAAAAATGTTAATGTATCCCTTGTTTTCAGGATGTTGAGAAAAGAAATATTAGTATATGACACTTTACTATTATAGGCTGCTTAGGAATTCTTTTGTGGACATGAGATGGATCCCTTGCTTTTGGAATTGAGAGTGGAAGGCCATTATCCATTGAGAAAATAGCAACTTCAGTGGCCCAGTGAATGTCATTGAGCACTTCGATTTTGCAGAGCAGGGACAGATCTGTAAAAAGGGCTTTAGGAATGCATGTTGATTTGCAATTTTTAATGTTATCTCTGAGAGTCAAATGGCTCATCCCCAGGTCAAGGTGCTTTCCAAGGTCAGAGTCTTCCAGGAAGTGCTGATTCTGCCCTGGCTGACCTGTCACTCGCTTGGATCAAGCTGTAGATTCTTTTCTCTGCCTTAAAACCACTAGCACCCCTGGCTTCTTCATCAGACTCTCTTTCTGTGGACACACCCCTGAGCAGAAGTCATTTAGACACTCTTATATAAGAAAAAGCAGAACAAACCGAGGCTCCTAGAAATCACTCCGAGTCAGGTCCGGGACCTAAAAAAGGTCTCAATAAGATATTAACAACGTTGCTGGAAGAGGAGGTGGCACATCTTTTGAATTAAAACAATCTACAAATGCATGGCTTTCTCAGCTTAGTGCACATGACACCCTACAAGGAGGTTGGAGCACTCTGTTTATATTGTCACTGTGTTACTATCATTATTAGTTTTGCCATATATATGAGAATATCAAGTCCATGGCAATATTGGTGTGGGTTTTTTTTTTTTAATTTTTAGTTGTAGATGGATACAATATCTTTATTTTATTTATCTTTTTATGTGGTGCAGGGGATCGAACCCAATGCCTCATGCATGATAGGCAAGTGCTCTACCACTGAGCCACAACCCTGTCCCCATTGGTGTGGTTTTTAAGCACTTAAAGATGAGCTGTAACTCACTTGTCCCTGACACCTGTTGCTGAGAGGCAGATGTCATTTGTGGAACACTTTCCTTATGCCAGGCTCTGTGTTCAGTACTTTGCGGACATCATCTACTATAAGATGGGGAAGGATCATCCCCATTTTGCAGATGAATAATGGGGGCTTCATTTGACCAGAAGCTTTTTCTACTTCCAGGACAATGGCCACAACTTTCTCCAATCTCCTCAACTTGATGTGAGTCTCTGGGGTCCTCCAATCTCAAAGCATCCCAAACTCCGCTGGGAAGACCCCCTGAGGCAGCCATGAGCATCTGCTAAGAACCACAGGCAGCTTCAGCAGTCTTAGCCTCCAGATGAACACTGCATCCTAATGGTGGCCCTCAGGACACACAGGTTTAGGGCGGGGCTTCAGAATGTGACATACCCAGCCTCAAATCTCAGCTGTCTCTGTGGGTCACCAAGAGACTTGCATAACCTCTCTGAACCTCTGTTTCCTAACCTTAAAAATATGACTCCCAAGAGCACCTACCTCGTGGGGGATTAGATGAACATATTCAGGCAGGAGCGTTTACGTGATCGGCCTCCATGTGACAGGCAATAAATGCGCAGCCGTGGCGGAGGCAGCATCTTAGGCTTTAGCAGCTCGGAAAGGCAGGCTTGGTCACAGGGAGACTGGGTTCAGACTCAGGACAAGGCTTCCCACCTAAAGTCATGGGGCTTGTCCTGTACAGGCTCCCCCAGAAACCGCCTCTGAGACCAGGATTCCTGATCCCAAGGAACACCAGTGGGCAAGTGGGGAGGTGAGATGGGAGGGAAGGAGAGGCAGCCTCACAGGGTGGCTCGGCATGCGGCTGTCTGGGATAACTGGCCCTTGACTCCACAGAGAGCTCCCGGAGCCAGTGTAGACCACTGGAGAGAGCTGGGGTGTTTGCAGACCGACTCCGGCCGGAGAGCTGTGAGGTATGAGTGAGGGGGAGGCAGGGCTGTTAATTAGCGTCCATTCCCTCCACCTGGTTGAGGTACAGCAGAGAGAGCCCTCAGAGAATGCACCCCTGGCCCCACCAGTCCTGCAGGAGACCCTGGACTAGGAGGGCCAGGGAGAGGGCTGGCCACCAGTGACACTGGCCCCAAGCTGGAAGAAAGCCTCCTCGACCCACCCCAAAGGAAGAAGACAAGGTCCCAGAGCAGGACAGCAGCTCTCCCTCCAGATGCACCCCATCTGTCACGGCCATGCCTCCATCGCCCCTGCGAAGGAGGAGCATGCAAGTTGGCAGCCTTGGCTCTGTCCTGCAGCACCCTCTTTGTGACATATGGATCCACTCCCCTCTGTGCCTCAGGGTTCTCGCCTGCAGCACCACAGATAACAGGTGGTGTCTCATGAGGCACTCCCATACCTGCCCCGAGAAGTGTTTGGATCCTCTGCTGGGCTCCAACCACACTGCGATTTTCTACCTTAATGCTTGGCGAAGGGGGGATCAACAGCCCTTGGTGTGATTGACAAGGTTTCCCTGAGCTCCTGAAGGCCAGCACTGGGCACCACATTGGTCTTCTTCTCCCCTCCACTCTTCAGCATATAGTATGTGCTCAGTGAATACAAGTCAAGCACACATCCCTAAACACCCTTACCTACATGGGTACCTACATAATTCGAATATGCTATATCAAGGGCCTAGGATAGGTGCCTGGAACTCATATGCCTCCAGGAATGAATGACAGCAAAAGTGAAAACAAGAGAGACACCAAGGGAGACATCAGAGAGTCGTGGGGAGCACTTGCCAGTCCTAAGGAGGTGCATACCCCCTTCCATTGGCTTTCCAAACTTTCTACTTACCAAATCTCCCTTTTTTTTTTTTCCTAGGCAGACTAGAAATCCATTATGTGAAATTTCCTGATTTTAACATGTTGGATCCAGATTTTTAAAATTCATTGCTCAAGTCAAACAAAAATCTTCAGTCTGACACAGCTGTCCACTCAATAGTGTGAGGTCTCTGCTATGAAGCAACAGTTGAGATAAAGGGATTTTCTCTTCCCCTCTCTTCTTCTTGTACTTTGTTGTGTTTTCATTGTTTCAAAGCCAGAGTGTTTGATGTTAATTGCCCAGGTAGATCTGACCACCTGGGGCAGGTGGAGGAACCAGGTGCCTTCAGCGAATCTGTGGCATGCCAAAGGTTCTGTTCATCCAGCATGAGCCACTGGTTCTCTGCAGTGGGCAAGGAGTAGCTCCTTTGCCAGTCGTCTTCCTTCTCGGGAAATCCTCTGCTTATGCCATTGGCTACTTAGTGACTCAACGGCCATGAGGCTCCGGTGTCCAGCCAAGACCAGTATGTACTTATGTGCGGCGTGTGCACTGGCAGTCAGCAAATAGGACATCTCCTCCAGAGTGACCAGGAGAGAGGCGAATGGGGTGGTCTCCCCCGCTGGGGGATGATGGAATCAAGACATCTTAGTTCACCCAAGATGAGCTCGGGAGGTTTCTGCTCTATCCAAAGGGGAGACACACTCAGTGCAAAGACGAAAAAATCCACTCCCTTTATCCCCTGGTATTCACCAAGGACCGGCACTTTCAAAGACGGGACTGCACACTTCGGGTGGCAGTGCCAACGGCTCAGCCCCTTTGGGGAAGCATTTGGCGACAGCTGACAGCCCTGCAGGCATTCCTTCTCTCCAGCCTGCGCACTTGGGCCAGAGCTCGCCTCCGCCACGTTGGACACGTGTGTGAAGTGGGGGCCCTGAGGACGCTCCCTGGCCCGTGGACCGTGGTTAAGGCGTAGAACTACCGGGTGTGGATCTCAGCTCTACTTGCAGATTGTGTGATCTCGAGCATGTCACTCCATGACCCTGCATCTCAGCTCCTCCTCTGAGAAACGGGGATACTGAGTACCTACTTCGCCTGGCGGGTGGGAGACAAATGAGTTAAAGCCGATAAAGCACTTAGAAGGACGCCCTGCTCATAGCAGGCACTAGTCCCAAGTGTGGTGTTTGCCCTCTGCAACTGTGAGCCCTGCTGTAGGTTTCCACACCCAGAGGCCAGCAGCCCTGAAAAGTGAGGTGGATCTCCGTGGTGATGCAGAACAACCGCCAGGTCTGTTACTTAGAGGACATATTAAGTATCTGTAGTACTCACCTGGGTATTTAAAATAATATCCAAATTCCATCCACTAACATTGTTCTCTAAAAAAAAGTAATAATATACACCTACACACATGTACATTTACCTACATAGAGAATATTTCTAGAAAGATCAGAAATGAGCATGAAGGTTGAAGACATACTTTTAAATTTTGTGGCATGTGAATTTTTTACCAAGTTCTTGTATACTTTTTCCCCCAGGGGAAAAATTTTTGTTTAAAAGAAAAAGCCAGGACTCCAGGTTCAGGGGCACACACCTGTAATCCCAGCTGCTTGGGAGGCTGAGGCAGGAGGATCACAAGTTCAAAGCCAGCCTCAGCAATTTAGGGAGGCCCTAAACAACTTAGCAAGAACTTACCTCAAAATAAAACATTTTAAAAAGGGATGAAGATGTGGCTCAGTAGTTGAGTGCCCTTGGGTTCAGTCCCTAGTACCAAAAAAAGAAAAGAAAAAGCCAGTGCTGAGCTTAAGGACTAATAGCATTGGACTTAGAGCCAAGGCTCTTGAAACCCTATTTCCACTTGGGTTTATGTGTGTGTGTGTTACTGGGGATTAAACACAGAGCCCCGTGCATGCCAGACAAGTACTCTACCCTGAGCCGTATCCCCAGCCCTTTTTTTTTAATTTGAGGCAGGATCTCACTAACTTGCACAGGCTGGCCTCAACTTGTGATCCTCCTGCCTCAGCACCCTGAGCAGCTGGAACTACTGATGTGCACCTCAAGGCCCAGCCCACTCTTTGTGATCAAGCTGTGGAGGAAGCTGCTGAACTTAGTGCAGTGACCCAGAGTCCCTGGGGGACAGCCCTGGGATCCCACCACTTCCCTGCAGGGCCACAGGACCTGAGATGAAAACCATCCCCCCTCCTTGCCCACCCCTTCCTCACGTGGACAGGGTTTCTAGAGGACTGGTTGAGGTGATGTTTGTAAAGTGCTGAAGACGGAGTCTGTCACTTACACGTAGGTGTTATTATCATGTGCAGTGGCTGATTCCTAACTGCCAGCTCTACAAAGGTGGCAGGGAATCACCATGTTCACTATTGTCATTTATGCAAATTAAGAAGACATGTAGAAAAGAAAGTATCCCCCCTTCTCTCCCCGTCAACCTCTCTCTCTCCCTCCCTCTCTCTCTCTCTTTCCCTCCCTCTCTCTCTCCCTCCCTCTCTCTTCTTCATCTTGAACATACCCCATTACCGGCGCCCTTAAGGCTTCTGTTGATAATTCACACAATGAACACATTAAAAATCAGCACAATGCCAGGTTGTCTATTGTCTAAGATCCATCTTTTTAGTCCAGTGCACAGCTTAAGAAATGCTAGTGAAGGAAAAAATTAAAACGTGTGATGATGAAACTATCAGTACCGTTGATTCTGGAGAAGCAGGTGCTGAGCTGATACTGCCCCACCCTCCCAGTGGCTCTGCCCTCTGCAATCTCTGCTCCTTCCTGTGCTCTGCACCCCATGTCCACCCCACAGGCCTCCTACATCATGTCACTCTTATTATCCCAAGCTGCATTACAGATAATTTACCTACTATACCTGCCCACACAGCCCCCTAAATCCATGCAATATCCTAATCCTTTAACATAAAAAACAAAAGAAAGTACATCACAGTAACATAATGCTACCTGTGCATAGATGTTTGTAAGTACATATTATATGTGCATGTATGTATGTGCGTGTATGTTGTGTGTATGTATGCACACATACCTCCCCAGCAACACAGTGTCAGAAGACATAGGAGTAAGTCTGGATTTAAAAGAAGTAGGACAATATCAACATCCTATTTGTACCTTTTGTTTGTTTGTTTTGGTTCCAGGTATTAAACACAGGGGCACTGAACTACTGAGCCACATCCTCAGCCCTTTTTTGTATTATATTTAGAGATAGGGTCTCACTGAATTGCATAGGACCTTGCTAAGTTGCTGAGGCTGGCTTTGAACTCATGATCCTCCTGCCTCAGCCTCCCAGGCCTCTGGGATTACACACATGCACCACTGTGCCCAGCTTGTACCTTTTCTTTACGTCAAAATTCTGAACTGAGCTAAATTATATGTGAGTATGTATATACATTGTTATGAATCCGGTAACTGCCAAGAGGGCCATGGAACTAGGGCAGGGTTTCAGCAGGGGGCTGACACAGTCAGATTGGCAATTGAAGAGGGTTACCTACTGCCCATGTGGAAGACAGGAGGGCAGAGACAGTGGAGGCAGAGAGGTCACCAACACTGGCCACTGCAACAGGAATCAGAGGGCAAGGAGAAAGTGCAGGCTCCCAGTGCAGCCTCTGGTGTGGCCAGTGGTTGCAGGTCTCAGTGGTCATCAGGCAGACGGTGGTGGGAAGTGGGGCAACAGAGTCCAGACATGGCAAGAACACTGCAAATAGCAGCTATAGAAAAGCTGCTCATCTGGCCTCATTTCTTTGGACTGTAGATGGTTCTATTTATTTGTAAGTTTCCCCCCTGTGCTGTGAGCTCTTTGAGAGCCAGGTCTTTGCCCTTTTGATCTCTGTGGCCTCTATACTGAGGCCTCTACATGGAGAGACTCTACACGTGAGGCCTGTGGGCCAAATCCTAATGCCACCTATTCATGTAATGAAGTTTCAGGGAAGGCACCCATGCGGTTGACTTACTCCTGGCTGATGGAACACCTGAGTGACATAGTACAGGACTTAGCGGAGACCCAGCGGGTTTACTACGTGGCTCTTTAAGAAAGGGCTTGGCACCCAGTGATCTCGGCTCATGCTGAGGATCAACAGCCTGGCCCATGAATATTTACTCCATGTGCAAACATGAATGGAATAATAGGATTTCCATTCGCCACACAGGGAAGTAGCCCTTGATTGATTCCATGTGGCTGGCCGGCTCCTTGGCCACATGCCCAGCTGTGGGACTTGCCCCCAGTCACCCATGCTCTCAGGTGTCTTCTCACAATGGGCATTTGGGCACCCTGGTTCTCTGGTGGGGGTTGTGCTAGGCATCGAGGATGGGAAGCCACATCCTGGCCCCACCCACTGAGAGGGAGCTGCACCCACCTCCTTCATGACCATCAAATGAAGCAGAGTCTCCTCCCAGGGAAGAATCCTGGCCCAGAAATAAATAAATAAATAAATAAGGTTAGAACTAAGTGTAGGAACCACCGGTAAACAGCCTTGAGGACGCCCCGCAGTATTCAGAAGATATGGTAGGATTTGTGCAGCTTCCCTCTGAAACCTCATTACTCAACCTAGCATCAGGAAAGTCCTGGTGTCCCCCCGAGACCCTCGTATGCATTGGCCTCTCTTCTTTTTCACTCTGTCTTTAATAAACAAATTAAAAATAGAGACAAGCAGGGACCCCGATCACCGAAGAATGCCCCTTCTTCTGCAGTCTTCAGAGACAGGAGGGAGACGTCCAACAACGTGAACCTCTCATCTGATGCCTACATGGGGAGGCCTCCTGCCCTGTGCTGCGGGGCATGCTGGACGCAGAGCAAAGCCGGGGTGACAGGCCCCTTGCTTGGAGCTGCATCCTAGTGAAAGGAACCAATAAGCATATCAATAAGTAGATGATATCTGTTATCAGTGATTGTTTGATGTCATAAGAGTGACGGGTGGCCCCTTGGCTCAGATGGTAAGGGAAGGCCTCACTGTGGGGGTGAAGCTTACTCAGAGGCCTGGACAGAGTGAAAGAGCAGCACTGCCTAGAGGGAAGGGGCCGAGTGCCCAGCTTCCGCAGGGTCCCCTTCTGAGCTGACATCCTGAGGAGGCCCTGGGGTCTTGCTGCCGCCTGTGTTCCCTTTCTTCTGGTGTGGAGCCTCAAACCACCGTCCAGGATGGTTCTCAGCAGCTTTGAGAAACAGCCATCTTGATGAGCCTGGCAAGGCCTGCGGACCTCATGAGGATCTTAAGTGACCAGAGGCAGAGCCAAGAGCACTGGACTCCTGGGTTCTCAAGGAGATCACTCTGACCCCAAGTCCTCTCCACCCTACCCCACCCAGCCAGTCCCCACAGGCACCAGCAGTAAGTGGCACCCAGGAGCCGATTAGAGTGGTGAGCTGGCTTGTGGCTGGTGAGGCCCTAAAGCAAAGCATGCACATCTGGGCGGGCCCTCCCTCCAGCCTCTCCCTCCAGCTCCCTTTTCTCCCAAAGGTTAAGCCACCTTACACAATGGTGCAGAACTTTCTGGGTGAATAGCAACCTGAGAATTAACTACTAGATGCATCAGGAAGTTGTAGCTTATTGTTGGAGCCAGGAGGGAAACATCAATCATCAATCATCCATCAGCGCTCCTAGCAGTCTCATGGCCCAGGTGTTCTCCTGTGCCCCTGACTCCCTATGGCACAGGCTCATACATGACAATTGGAAGGTGGGTGGCATTTGGGTAGGCTCTGGACTCCTGGGAACATGGGCTCCAACCTGGCTGTCCTTACCAATGCCAGACCTGGGGGAAAACATTTAAACCCTTAGGCCCTTCCTACCTTCATCTTCAAAAGGGACCCACTTAGGTGGTCTCCATGAGGATGAGAGGCTCGGGGTGTATCAATAATAATGACGATTAACCCTCGCACGCTGAGTTTCCACTGTGTGCTAGACACCATGATGAGCACTCTGCATGAGGACTTCACCCTCACAACGGCCCTGACTGGGGATCCATTATCACCAGCCCAGTTTATAAGTGAGAAGTGTGAAGTCGAGGCATGTTAAATAGCAAGCTGCAGTTTGCCCGCTTTTAAAGAGCAAAGCCAATATTTGAACCCAGGTTTATGAGAACCCAGAACTTGTGTTCTTAATTACACGGCAGTCAATAAAAAAAAAAAATGGTCATTGTTCTCTTATGGTTCCAACCACAAGGAGAAGCCTAGTGTCCACGGGTGCACACACCTCACTCCCAACAAGCACAGGCAAGATGATCGGTCCCCTGCTGTCCTGCTGGGACATATTGTTAAGAGCCACAACCAAGTCAAGATGGCGCCTGGCATTTTGCCAGAGGAGTGGTTGAGGGGTAACACCAGTGAGCCTTTAAGATGATGATAATTAAGTTAAGCTGTGTATAATTATTAAGATAATGACTGATTGCTGTAACTGGATGATGCTAAATTGAAACAAGCTGTGTATTCAGTTGTGTATATAAATCTCTGCTGTCCGGCAATAAGGCGGCTCCTGCTACCTCAGGTGCCCGCAACTTTTGAGTTCTCGCAGAGTTCCCGTTGAGTTCCCATGGAGTTCCTGTGGAGTTCTCGAATAAAGTAGTTCCTGTTTGAACCTACAAGTGGCTCGTGACCTCCCGGTTATTTTGTGCCCATCCAGACTGTGGCACATATCACTCTGTAATGTGACCTTCATTGTTACATGCTGAGTGCACCTGTCCCAGGCCCATGTGATACCCACGCTGCTGATGTCCTGATGCATCCTGCTGGAGCCATCGTGCAGATCATCTGCTACCCGGACATGGCCCGGCTCCGTGTGTAAAGCAGGGACTCCCACTTGTATTCAGTCCTCACACAACTCACAGTCACTACATGCCCACCCAGTGCCAGACTCTGCTCTCTTAGCAGTCCAGGTGGCCACACTCCAGGGACAGAATCCAGAAAGTAAAAGATAAAAACTGTTGAGGGCAGAGAAAGACTCAAGTGTGATCAAGGGTAGGTAGGTGGGTGCCCGGCACAGGGAGGAGGCTCAGTGAGGGAGGGAGATGAGGGGACCCCAGGGCAGATGAAATAGGTGCGAGCGAGACGAGCACAGGGCCTGGGAAGGAACACTCCAGGCAGAGGATCACAGCAAGAGAAATCAATGGTGCAGGCGTGAGTCGGGCTGTTAGAGGAAAATCTCACAAACTGCACTGCTTAAAACACTGGTCCTACTAGGTGCTCCTGTGTTGCACTTCGTTTTTAAAATGCTGCATGCTGTATGCTCCTCCTAGGTAGTTTGATACCCCACACATGTGAGAAGTCCTGCAGGAGAGTCTTGCTCAACCCCATCTCACCCAAACACAGCTACTCCTTCACCGAACACCCTGCGGCATCCCACAGAGCTAGTTTCCATGGACACCAACTTGGGAAACTGGTTTCAACTCGGGCTCTTTCTCCACAGTAGCAGACAATTTCTTGATTTTCTTTCCCACATTGGATCATTCAACAATGTTTGAGAGCCTTGGTGTTAGACACCTAGCTAGATTTGGCTGGAGATGAAGGACAGAACAAGACCATAGTCTCCATTTAGACTGTCATGTCCACAGAGCAAGCGGAAGTTCCCAGAGGAACAATGGAGAATGGGGATGCTGGCGCCTCCCAGGAATTCAGTGGCCAGACTTTCCAAGGGACAATTGTGGGTAGTGGACGATTGAGAAACAGGCCTATTCCATTTCCTCCTCTTGTCCCTTGTGGTGTCCCAGCTCTTAGTCTCACCAGTATTGGGAGGACCAGCAAAGAGCCTTCCCAGATCCAAGCAGTTTTAATGGTGGCTGCATTGAGATAAGACAGACAAAAGGAAATCTCTCCGCAATTTATACCTTCTCCACACCTTCTCCAAAAGAAGGGAACTGAAACCTCTCAGAACCACCTCCCGCAGATCCAATTTCAAACACACACCCACATGCGACACCTCAGTCTTCAGCCCCTTGGAGTCAGAATGAATTGACTTCCACCGCCGCACGCACACCTGCCAGCCAGCATCGCAAGCACCACCTGCGCGGGATTAATTTTCAAATGCCGGGCTTTTCTCAGACAATCTGGAGCCCAAAGGAGGGACGCAGTGCAGGCAGGAGGGGGAGAGCTGAACCTTATTTACTTACATGTAAAACACACTCATTTTAAGCACCCCTGAATGCACTGATGTGTAGTTTGGAAATCGGGGATCCGGTTTACCGTGGGGACTTTGGAAGCAATGCAATGCAGTACTGAGAGCACGGTAGCTCCAGCTGCTTTGAGCCAGTTGTTGTTAAGAGCATTACCTATTTAACTCCTCACCTCAACCTTAGCCCCACTTTACAGATGAGAAAATAGAGGCCAAAATGCTCAGGAACTTGCCCCAGGTCATGCCGGAAGGAATATGTCCAGCTGAGAAACCCAGTGCTGCGTTGCTGCCTTGTGGAAAATGCGTCTTTGGACCTTGGTGTGCTTGAACTTCAGTCCCAGCACTTGGGACCCTGGGCACCTTGCGTGGACTACACTCTTTCAGAGCCTCAGCTTTCTATCTGACGATGGGAAGAGCCCTCCCTGCTGCCCCCCACCCAGGCAAGAACACCACCTTAAGCCCTTAGGACCCCAATTCTTGCCTTCCCTCTCCCAGAGTTTTCTCTCGACTCTGCCAACTATATTGTTTAGGAAAATCTCCCAATAGCCTATAATTCTAGAAACTCTTCTGAGAACTTGGGTATTTTACCCACTCAGCTCACACAGATCGGTTCACCTTCCCCTTGACCAGCAAGGCCACTGGTGCTTCCAGACCATCAATAACTGGTCCCAGATGACCACACTGTCAAGTAACCAACTCACAGTTAAAACCAGTAGTTCTTAGCTGAATGCAGAGGCCCACACCTGAAATCTCAGCAACTTGGGAGGCTGAAGCAGGAGGATCATAAGGTCAAGGCCAGCCTCAGCAAATTAGTGAGACCCTAAACAACTTAGTGAGACCCTGTCTCAAAATAAAAAAAAATAAAAAGGGCTGAGGACATGGCCCAGTGGTAAAGCACCTCTGGGTGCAATCCCCAGTGCCTACAACAACAAAAAATTGTTCTCAACCAGGGCAAGTTTGCCTACCAGGGAACATTTGCATTGTGGGGTGTTCAGCAGCACCCCTGGTTTACATCTGTTGGATGCCAGTAGCAATCCCCCAAAATCATGACAACCAACAATGTCTCAGATATTGGCAAATGTTCCCAGCTCCGTCTCTTCCTTACTTGGGGCAAGTCACCCCTACTTGAGAATCATCAACTTAACAATAAGAATCAATAGCTGTGAAATGGGAATAACAACACTGTCCAAGAAAATGTTAGGAGAACATTCTAGATGGCAATAGTTACATGGGATTTTTTGATTGTTTAATTTTTTGTTTTAATTAGTCATACATGACAGTAGAGTGCATTTATGCACTTCGATATATCATACATAGATGGGATATAATTTCTCATTTTTCTGAGTGTACGTGTTGCAGAATCACATTGGTCATGTAGTCATATATATACACACAGTAATAATGTCTGTTTCATTCTACCTTTCTTAACCCCACAACCCCCACTCCCCTCCCATGACTTCCCGCTTCCTAATCTGAGGTAATGCTATTCTTCTCTAGTGCCCCCTGCCTTATTGTGAATTAGCATCCACATATTAGAGAAAACATTCGGCCTTTGATTTTGTGGGATTGGCTTATTTAGCATGATATTCTCCAACTCCAATCATTTACTGGCAAATGCCATAATTTCACTCTTCTTTAAAGCTGAGTAATATTCCATTGAGTATATATACCACATTTTCTTTATTCATTCATCTACTGAGGGACACCTAGGTTGGTTCTATAGTCTAGCTATTGTGAATTGAGCTTCTATAAACATTGATGTGGCTGTGTCACTATAGTATGCTGATTTTAAGTGCTTTGAGTATAAACCAAGGAGTGGGATAGCTGGGTCAAATGGTGATTCCATTCCCAGTTTTCTAAGGAATCTCCATACTGCTTCTATAGTGGTGGCACCAATTGGCAGTCCCACCAGTAATGTATGATTTGTACTTTTTTCTCCACATCCTCGCCAACATTTTTTGTTGCCTGCTTGTTGATGATTGTCATTCTGACAAGAGTGAGATGAAATCTTAGAGCAGTTTTGATTTGCATTTCTCTAATTGCTAGAGATGCTGAACACTTTTTCATATATTTGTAATCAATTGTATTTCTTCTTTTGTGAAGTGTCTGTTTAGTTCTTCAGCCCATTTATTGATTGGGTTATTTTTTTTTGATGTTAAGTTTTTTGAGTTCTTTATATATCCTAGAGATTAATGCTTTATCAGAGGTGCATTTGGTAAAGATTTTTCTTCCAGTCTGTAAGCTCTCTCCTCACGTTATTGTTTCCTTTGCTGAAAAGAACCTTTTTAATTTGAATCCCTCCCATTTATTGATTCTTGATTTTACTTCTTGAATTTTAGGAGTTTTGTTAAGGAAGTCAGATCCTAGGCCGTTGTGGTAAAGATTTGAGCCTATTTTTTCTTCTATTAGGTGCAGGGTCTAGTGCCTAAGTCTTTGATCCACTTTGAGTTGATTTTTGTGCAGGGTGAGAGAAGGAGGCTTAATTTCATTTTGCTACATATGGATTTCCAATTTTGCTGGCACAATTTGTTGAATAGGCTATCTTTTCTCCAGTGAATGTTTTTGGCACCCTTTTCTAGTATGAGATAACCGTATTTATGTGGGTTGTGTCCTCTATTCTGTACCATTGGTCTACAAGTCTGTTTTGGTGCCAATACCATGCCATTTTTGTTACTATAGCTCTGTAGTATAGTTTAAGGTCTGGTATTGTGATGCCTCCTGCTTTGCTTTTCTTGCTAAAGATTGCTTTAGCTATTCTGGGTCTCCAAATAAATTTCATGATTGCTTTTCCTATTTCTATGAAGAATGCCATTGGGATTTTAATAGGAATTGCATTATATCTGTATAACTCTTTTGATAGTATGGCCATTTTGACAATATTAATTCTGCCTATCCAAGAGCATGAGAGATCTTTCCATCTTCTGAGGTTTTCTTCAGTTTCTTTCTTTAGAGTTCTATAGTTTTCATCATGGAGACCTTTCACCTCTTCTGTTAGATTGATTTCCAGGTATTTTATTTTATTTTATTTTATGAGGCTATTGTAAATGGAGTAGTTTTCCTAATTTTTCTTTCAGTGGGTTAATCGCTGAGGTATAGGAATGTGTTTGATTTATGGGTGTTGACTTTATATCCTGCTACTTTGCTGAATTCATTTATTAGTTCTAGAAGTTTTCTGGTAGAATTTTTTGGATCTTCTAGATATAGAATCATGTCATCAGCAAATAGTGATCCTTTGATTTCTTTATCTATTTGTATTCCTTTAATTTCTTTTTTTTTTTTTTTTTGTCTAATTGCTCTGGCTAGAGTTTCAGGGATGATGTTGAATAGAAGTGGTGAAAGAGAACATCCTTGTCTTGTTCCAGGTTTTAGAAGGAATGCTTTCAATTTTTCCTCCATTTAGAATCATTCTGGCCTAGGGTTTAGCATATATAACTTTTACAACGTTGAAGTATGTTCCTACTATCTCTAGTTTTTCTAGTGTTTTGAACATGAAGATGTGCTATATTTTATCAAATGCTTTTTCTGCATCTATTGAGATAATCATATGATTCTTGTTCTTAAGTCTATTAATATGATGGAATTACATTTATTGATTTCTGTATGTTGAACCAACCCTGCATCCCTGGGATGAATTCCACTTGATCATGGTACACTATCTTTTTAATATGTTTTTGTATACAATTTGCCAGAATTTTATTGAGAATGTTTGCATCTATGTTCATCAGGGATATTGGTCTGAAGTTTTCTTTCCTTGATATGTCTTTGTCTGGTTTTGGTATCAGGGTGATATTAGCCTCACAGAATGAATTCTTTTCATGGAATACTTTGAGGAGTATTGGTGTTAATTCTTCTTTGAAAGTCTTGTAAAAGTCGACTGAGAATCCATCTGGTCCTGGACTTTTCTTGGTTGGTAGGCTTTTAATAATTTTTTTTAAAAATATATTTATTTTTTTAGTTTTAGGTGGACACAATATCTCTATTTTATTTTTATGTGGTGCTGAGGATCGAACCCAGTGCCTCATGCATGCTAGGCAAGCGCTCTACCACTGAGACACAACACCCAGCCCGGTTGGTAGGCTTTTGATGGTGTTTTCTATTTCATTACTTGAAATCAATCTGTTTAAAGTATATGTGACCTCCTCATTCAGTTTGGGTAGGTCATATGTCTCTAGAAATTTGTCAATGTCTTCAATATTTTCTATTTTATTAGAGTATAAATTTTCAAAATAGTTTCTAATGATCTTCTGTATTTCAGATGTGTCCACTGTGATATTTCCTTCCTCATCTTGTATTTTAGTAATTTTTCTTTTTCTCTTCATTTTACATGGGTTTTAAAAAGAAAAAAGAAGGTCTGTTTGTTTATGTGCACATTTGCTGGTGTGTGTGTGTGTGGGTGGGTGTGTGGACATATATAATTTTCTTTTAGATATTGACACATTCTGCAGGAGGAAATATTTTCTCTTGTACCTTTGTGCATTAGTGCTGCTGGAGCATCAAATTGCCTGACCTCTCTTTCCCAGCCTACAGGTATCTCTTCTGGACACACTGGCCACAGGAACTGCACACTAGAGTGAGGGTAGCTAGGGGTTCCCTTCTACTGCGTCAGTGTTGGAGCCCAACATTTTCCCAAAACCCATTGGCTCTTAATCTGAAACAACCCTCAGAGGGAGAGACCCACTGGTGGGCTGTGCCTGAGGCTCTGGGCCTGACCTCCCAGGAGCCCTGCAAATCTGACTCACTTAGAGAAACAGCCTATCCTCAGATGCTGGGTGGCAGAGAGCATGGGCCAAAGCATCTCTCAAGTCCAAGGTCTAGAATCAGGTGAGAGAGGATGTCATTTTGCTGAAAGGAAATCCATCCTTCCCCCGTGATCTATAATTTTACCCCTGAAAATCTGGAGGCATCTTCACATGTGTTCCCTGAGGACAAATTTCCACAGCCAAGGAAACCAAGGCACAGGCCAGTCCAGGCACACTGTGATGGGAAACATAACAGAGGTCAGCAGACTTTTTCCTGTAGATGGTATTTTAGCTCTTGCAGGTCAAGAACTATCCAACTGCCCTTCTAGCAGGAAAGTCACAGATGATACACAAGTAGAATGGGCCTGGCCACATTCCAATAAAACTTTATTTGTAGGCACTGAAATTTGAATTTCATTTCATTTTCATGCCATGAAACATTATCCTTTTCATTTTTTGCTCACCATGTAAAAATGTAAAAACCATGCTTATCTCCTGGGCCATACAAGAAGAGACATTGGGCTAAACTTGACCCTTTCTCCCTCTCACAGAACACAATGAAAGAGGGAAACCCTGCCTTCTCCAAAAACCCCATAAATTCTCACTTCTCTATTCCAAAAATGAAGGGATTACCCTTGATGCTTGGAACTTGGTTTGGTTTTCACTATAGGAATTATTCTGCCAACTCTTGAGTTTCTGGAATGTTCCATTTTCACAGCTCTGAATAAACACAATTACAAGTAACATAGTGCTGCTTTTTTTCTTTCCTTCCTATAAATCCATGAAATAGATATTTATAGTAGGAAGTAACCAACAGATTGCATTTCTTTAGGACCTCCTGGTTAAAAAATAAAATGGAGAAAGAGAAAGAAACCCCTTGAATTTCTAAGCTTTGTAAACACAAAGCCCTCAGGTTCCATGTGAAATTGGACATGAAAGTTACGTCCCCAATTATGGTCCCCTCTCCCTCAGCACAGGCAAGCATGGAAAGCTGAGGGCAGAGACCCTGGCTCAGAACTTCCTGATGGTTATAAATTCTTCATCGACCCAGGATTAAGTTTTTAAATGGGAGGCTTCTTTTTTCAAGTTACCATGATCACAATTTTCAGATTTTCAACTACTTATAAAACTTTTTTCCCTCCCCCTCTTACAGAGAAGGTCAGTTACTTTTAAGATATAAGAGAATTTGAGAACAGATTAATGACAAAGACAAATGATGATTTTTATTTTAGCAGAAGTTTCGGTGCGTTTTCTGCCCTGCCTGGCTACTGATAATAAAGTACACTTGACATATAACTGCATAAGTTCTTTGCTTTAAAGTTCACCGGTGGATCAAAAGAACAAATTCTCTCTTTAAAAAGAAATGTCCTGGAAAGAAAAATAAAAGGAAGGTTTGGTGGGGGGGACCTCATACATCCCTTTTGTCTTTTTCTCTTCTCTTTGTGGCCCAGAGACAGAGCATTGAGTGACTTCTTCAGAAAAGAGATCAGTGAAATTGTCAGTTGATTACTTCTCCTTGATTAGCATTTATAAGAGCCCTGTGATACAGTATTTGCATTCCTATTTAGCCGTGATTTTTGTGGGGCACCAATGATTAAACTTGTCACAGGGCTTGATTGACGGGGTCAGATCTTCACTTTCTACTCTTTTGAAATTAAAAACAAATGTGTCAGCTTCCTTCATGGGCCGGAGCGCCGTGAAGCTCGCCCGGCTTGTCATTGCAGATAGGTCAGGAATGTTTTAATTTTAGGGATGGATTCTGCTTGTCAAGTAGAGTGTGATGGCGTGTGGTCCTGGAGATGAGATGTGAAGGGTGTAACACAAAGAAGGGACGAACAAAGGCACAGACACTCACATTATTAGACAGATTTAATTAGTCTGAATGGATATTATGCTAGATGAAGCAGTGAGCTGTGAAATTAACCCTTGATTACGGATTGGCGGATCCGACTCATAAAGAGACTCAAACCTTTGTGGAGCAGCGTGAGGTGCGGTTTCAGCTTCCCCTGCCCGAGGGGTTGCGAGCCAGGGCCCCGCCCCCACGGCACCCAGTCGCCTTAGACATTTGGATCTGCAGAGGGAAGCATGGGAGTCCACACAGGTGCGTCTAGAGAAGGAAGTCCCCCTGGCTCTCCTTGTCCAACTCTAGAGACAGCCAGTCGCCAACAGCAGCTGGACGTGAAGCCAAAGGGTTCACCAAGCTTCAGCCTTCTGAATCCAAAACTGAGACTAGGAAAAGCTGTTTGAACAGGGTCACTGATTTGGGTGTGTTTGTGGAGTGGCTCTAGAAATGCAGAGTGGTGGGGTCACATTCCGGGAGTGTCGTTCTTGTGCAATCTTCACCCAACTTTGCTCCCTTTCCATGGTCTTCAGGGAACCCCAAAGTTCCATGGGACCGCCAAGAATTCCAAGCATGTTAAGAAGGGAGGGAGGCCTACGGCCTGACCCAACATTGGTGAAAAATTAAGCAAAGATCACGAATACTAAGGATTTGAACAAGGAAGGGACAATTGTGGGTGGCAAGGCATCTAAGAAGGGTCATGGGACTGAGATGATGTGGCCTTCCAGAAATCCTTTAATTTGTCCCATTCAGCCAAGGGTAATGGACCTTGTGTAAGCTGCACCAACTAACACCTCTAAGTGATTCCACCTCTATCATTCCCCAGCACCAACCCCTGTAATGGAGGCTCTGGATACAGATGAGGAGGAGGATGTGCTAGGCTGGCCCAGGTCGGGTGGAAGTGCAGTCATATAGAAGACAGTTCTTCCCTGCATTCAGTCTTCTCAGTTAATGGGAAGAGCAGCTCCTTCATTGACATTAGTGCTGAGGACGAAAGCTGAACTGTGCACTCAGAGTGACTGGCAAGGTGTCATGTGACACTACTAGAGTGCAGCCCAGGAAATGCGTGCCACTCTCTCACTTTTGGGCCCCACCTCCACCCAGTCTTCCTCATCACCTTAGTGTATAAGCAGCTCCGGGTTAGGGAACTCTACGCTGGCCAGTTTGCCATCTCTGTGACCAAGGGCTCATGGCTGCAGTCCAAGGTGAGCAGACTTCCTTGTTTCTGGGCCTGAGACGAGGCAGAACTCATGGAAGAAGGGCGTGGCTAGGCAGCTGCTCCCCTCACAGCCACTGGGGAGGAGAGAGAGGAAAGGTCAGGGACAGGTACACTCCCCGAGAGTACACCACCAAGGACCTTCAACTAGGTCTCACAGCCTACATTTGCACTCCTCCCAGCCGACCATCAGTGTCTTATTCCACTGACGAGGTCAGAGACCTCATGATCCTCTTGCTTCCCCACAGACCCCACTTTGAGCAGGGCTTCACTGGGGACCTAGCCTTCACATGAGCCTTTGGAGGACGTTCCACATCATATCAATGCATCTCTAAACCAGCAGTTTTCAAATGGGGTCTTGGGACTGGATCAATTACAATCAATGGAAAATAATTCATTCCAATCATTATTGAAGGCTGAGGTACTCAATGAGCTCCCTGGAAAAACACTAAATTCTTCTGAATGGAAAAGACAGAAGGGAAGGTGGACTTCTAAACCCAGCTCCATTTACTCGAATAATACGCAGGTCAACAATGGCCACCGTAAGACAGGGTAGGGAAAATGTTACCAATCTCTGCCAGAAAATGTGAAGCTCCTTTGTTGGCAAATGCTTTAGGTGACTAGGCTATGGGGGTCACCTTGCTCCAGGTAGACAGTTTTGTCTCAAAGTCCTTTGGTTTATTGTCTCTGGAAAGTAAGGCTATTATACAGGAAAAACATAGCTACAAAATTGCCATTTGGAAATGAGAATTGTTTTGTTCCCAAAGATGATGTTTTGCTTCCAATGAAATTTCTTTCTTATCCCTAAATGATAAAAGAAATAACTTGCTAGCCAGTGAGGTGGCCCACCTCTATAATGCCAGTGACCTGAGAGGCTGAGGCATGGAGAATTGCAAGTTCAAAGCCAGCCTCAGCAACTTAACGAGGCCCTGTCTTAAATAAATGATAAATAAATAAAGGAGTAAAGGACCTTAAGAAATCTCATCAGGAGATTCTCAGCACTTTGTACCTTGATCTTGAAGGTAACTTGGTGATTTAGGGGGTACTTAGACAACGTTTTTCTTTTTCTGTGGTTAGGTATTCATTTTAAAGCATGTGTCTGTACGCATATCAGGATTTCTTAGCTTTGCACTGCGGACATTCTGGGCTGGACCGTTCTCTGTCAGGGGGGCTGGGCTGTGATGGAAGGTATCTAGCGTCATCCTTGGCCTCTATGCACTGGATGCCAGGGCCAGTGCCAGCACCACCCCAGATGGGACCACTGAATCATCTCCACCCACTCCAGTGCTGGAAAGCATTGGCACATATCTATTATTTCAAGGATACTAATGCTTAGGATAGGCTTTCAAAAAGTGACTCAAACTAAAGAAAAAATTATGGAGAAAATACAAGTAAGTGCAATGTAGAAGAAATCAAGAGGGTTGCATATAAGAAAAAGGCATTTGGGAAGCACAGATTCAGTCTTAACTCCACATTTTACAGGCATGAATAATTGAAATCCACACTATGGAGTGAACCTGACCAAGATCACCCAGCTGTTGTCTCTCTGTTCATCTCACCAAGATAATGCAAGAAAGGCACTTGGCACCATGCCTGTCACAAAATCATAACGTAGTATGACAGGTTCTGTCTTAAGCTTGTCATGTGGAGCACCTCATTTAATATTTACAACAAACATCTGCAGTAGAAATTATTATTATTCCCATTTATAGGAAAAGATGTGGAAATAAGTGAAACAAATCTGTAGTGGAAAGAGAAAGATGGCAATTCATTTGGTGGAGCTGTGGTGGAGGTGTGATTTATCGTATACTCCTTTTTATCTATTTAAAAATATTTCTCTTAGTGCCTACTGTGTGCCAAGGAATATGCTGTATCTGGCCCAGAAAAAGCACTATCATTTATTACTGTTCAGCTGTTAATCCCACAGTTATGTGTGCTGTTACTGAATTAGTACAAGAAGACTTAGCTGCCAATTTTTACATGTTAGTCATGAGAAACTGGAGAATTTGCTTATTTTCCCTTGGGCTTTCCAAGTTCTGTTGTCTATCTAGAAAAAATAAGGTGGTTATAATTTAGGAATGCTTTAGGCTGCAAATAAAAGATAAATATATATGGGTTCAATCCAGATTTGAATCAATCCAGATTTTCTTTTCTCACCATCATAACTTCCAGAAATAGACAACAATGCATCAGAGCAATGGATTACATTGATGTTGGATCAATGTAGAAGAAACCTCTGTGAGTCTCTTGATTGTGGCCTCACAGCTACAAGATGGCTGCCACCACATACAATGTCCATATTCCAGGCAAGAAAAGAGAGAAGGAAATAATACTGTCTTTGTTCTCTCTTCTGAGTGAGATAAATCTTTCTCAGAAACTCAGAGGTATTTCAATGAAGGATCCCCAGCCAGAATATGTAATTTTTTTTTTTTTGTCATCATTAGCTACAAGATGCTGTGAAGTACTTAACTGGGCACACTGACACAGAAAATAAAACTAAGATTGCATCAGCACAGAAAGAGAGGAGAATGAACATTTGGTGGGCAATTGGTGCTCTCTGTCCCCAGGACCATGCCAGCAACAAGGGCATCCCTCAGTCCTCTTCTCCTCCCCTACCCTAGTCCCTCTTCTCCAGCCTCCAGCAGTGGGTGGGAGATCTGTTTTCCACTCTGAATTAGCATTAGTGAATCCCCAAGTGTTGACTAACAACATTGTTGGCCCAAAGTGTCCTGATGTAATGGATTGTGTGAAAAGTATCACTACTATTACTAACAACATCATGAAAGCAACAGAAAGAACCTGTTCTGCACTTGCCAGGAGCGTGAGGTATGTCACACCTTTCTCTCCTGGAATTGTTGCAATGGCCCTCAGGTGCTCCCGGCATCCATCATTTACAGAACTGGAAATTCTCTTGTCAAAAGGCAAATGGTTTAAGGTCACCCAGCATGGAAGGGCTAGATCAGAGCCTTGAACCCAACCCAAGCCCACTGTGCTCACTTCCAGTGCCACAAGGGAGTTAAGGTTAAGTCATGAGAAGTAATTTGCCAGTACTGCAAGATAAACCAATAGCCAGTACCAACCAGTGTGGCCCAGGAAATAGGTTTCAGATGAATGTCAAGAAAGATGCCTTTCACGAAGGCCAGATACAGTCAAGAACACTTGAGTTGTCCCTCAGGACGTGTCTGACTTGGTTTCCAAGTGTAGTGATCACCAGGGCCCATGAAGGACTCCCAGCAGCAGCAAACACAGAACCAAACAGAACAGAGGAAGGGCGGGCAGCCATACAGCAAGCAGAGACCTGTGCACTCCGAGAGGCTGTGTCTGGAGACAGTGGGCATGTTTGAGGCTTCTGAGGGTCGGCTGACAATCCGGCAACCATCTGCCTGGCACCAAGGACGTCAGCTCTTTGCCATGCTTCGGGCAAGCTGAAAGCGGAGAAGGGTTGACTCTGCCCCCCAAGGGCTTGTTCGGACTGGTCTGCCTAAACCCAGTCCAAAATTCCTCCAGACCAAAAAAGGAGCCCATGTGCTTTTATCCCCCCCACATAGTATTTTCAAATGCCCATGAATGTACAAGAAAGAAAACAAAAGCAAAAAAAGCCCAGGATACATGATACTCCCAAACGACAAAAAGACAGGAAGCTTTTGAATCAGGAATCAGCCCTTCCTTTTGGGATTACCCTGTTGCTTTGGAGACCATGGGTCTTAGAAAATTTATATAAAGCACAATTTTAATTCAGTGCAGCTCAGCTCGCCTCAGCTGAGAACTTGCTCTGCGAGATTCCAGCGTGGACACCCGGGTCCCAAAGACAAGTAAGACCAAGAAAGAAGCTTATGGCAGAGGAAGCAGCAAAAGTTTCAATGAGACCAAGACACAGGGCCATGCAAAGCCCTGCTAGGAGCACCCTATGCTTCTCTGTTTCTTTTTTCCAGAGTAATGAACACGTAATGCAGAAAAAACTTTAAACAGCAATTTAAAACTTATACTTGTGAGGAAAAAAAAAATAAAGAAGTCCTATGGCATGACAGCAAAGCACACTTATCTGGGAATGAGATTCATCTAAACTCAAGGCCCAGCTCCCCACTTACTAACTGTGTGACTTCAAATGAGGCCACTTTACCTCTCTGAGCCTCAGTTTCATCATCTGTCAAATGGGCAGTATAATATGCCTGACCTCACAGGGCTAAGATAGCACAAAATAGCCACTTAGCACAGAGACTGGCACATAGTAAGTGCTCCCTTAATTTCTGTGTTCATTAATAATAATAATTGCACTATATTATTATCATCATGAAGCTTTGTGCAGGGTCTGAAATATGGTGTGTGCTCAACTGTGGTTTGCTATGGTCGCCTGTGTTTAACAGAGTGTCTGGCAAAACCTCCTTCTAGAGCCAAGGCTCAGGGTATGTAAACCTGGAACTCCCCCTATGGGAGAATCTCTGAGGCTGATCCTCAGGAATCCTTATTCCAGATGAATGATGTAATGTGTTTTCTTTTACTTCCAAAAAAAAAAAACACCTATCCTAGTCTCTTGATCCTGCCCAGAGTCACTGTAAAGGGAAACTCACCAACCCAAACCCAGAAGATCAGAGACTGCCCCACCACCTGCTGGCACGTCTATAGCTCCACACTGAAGCCATGTGTGACTTACCTGTGGAAAGATGCTGGGACCTTGGCCCCCCGGTTTGCTTCAGCTGGGCTGCCCAGCCTGCGTCACGTACTCGTGACCCCGGCAATTCTGTGTTCTCAGAACAAGCCCCAGACTCCCCTCAGAATTCCATCTTCCTGCTCCCGGTTTTCCTCTCTTCCTCCCACATAAATCCTTCCTGTATTTCAAAGCCCAGTTCAAATATCACCTCCTCTCAAAAGGCCCCTGGGATCCTCTTTCTCCCCCAAGCTAGAAAAGACCCTCCCTTTTGGGCATCCACAGAATATTCTCCGCACATCTGCGATGGGTCGGCCTGTACCTTGGTTTCCACTCCAGTGTGTCAGGGCATGAATTCCACCTGCCAGAATTCCACGTGAACCTGCTTAAGCACAGAGGGACCGCACCGGCTCCCGCGAAGGCCAAGGGCGCCACAGATTCAGGCAAAGCGGGACAGGTGTTTACACTGTGTCACTGGAAACCTGGCCTCCTCAGGGTCTCAGGTCCCTCTGCTCTGCAGGAGCAGCTACCAGAATGTTACGGTAGCTCAGAAAGTCCCCAGCGGACCAGGCTGCGCGGCTCCAGGGAAAAGAATTAGAGGGGAAAAAACCCTTCTCTGAACTGACTGGGGTCACGTGTTCATCCCTGAACCAATCACTACAGCCAGGAGAATAGAACACACTGATTGGACAGACTAGAGTCATGTGCCTGCCCCTGAACCAATCACTATGGCCAGAAAAATACAACGCACTGATTGGCCAGACATCAGTCACATGCCCCAACCTGTAACTTGGAAGTGAACCCTAAGCCGGAAGTGGCTGGTTTCCCAAAGGAACAGTTTTGCAGCCCCGCTGTGGAATCCGTGCTGGCTCATCTTTTTGCACCTGGTAGTGCCCAGGGGTTGTTCCTCATAAAGTAGATGCTTAATGAAAGTGCTGAAGGACTGAAAGCACAAAGGAATGTGAGTAAACTGCAGACCTTAACTCTTAGTTTTGCCTGCCTCCTCTTCTGACCCTCCTGGTTGTTCAGGTCCGAGGCCCCTTGCCCAAAATTCTTGGGGCCAGAAGTTTCAGATTTTGGACTTTTTTGAATTTTGTGGAATATATACACACACATAATGAGACATATTGAAGATGAAACCTAAACATAAAACTCATTTATGTTTCATAGACTCCTCATCCACACAGCTGGAGAGTAATTTTATACAGAATTTTTAACAATTTTGCAGACGGAACAGTTTCATGATGTGGAATTCTCCTTTTTGTTGCACAAATGTTTTGGATTTTGGAGCAATTCGTATTCCAGATGAGGGGTGCCCAATTTGTATTTTATTTGGCCAAGCGAGATCACAAATCCATTTGAATATTTCTACAGAAAAGTCTTTTAGGGAATATCTAAGGAAGTCAGACATCAGACTGCCTTCCACCTGGAGTCAGAAATAATGCAAAAGACACTAATGTTTAATAATCCAAAGTGCCTGGCTCTCTATATTCAAGGGGGGAAATGTTGTTTTTAACCTATTAAGAGAGAATCAGCCATGACCGAGCCCTTGACCCATCTGTTTGGGTCTTTTCTTCTCAGTCATTTCTGGTCATGAAAATTGGGCAGGATTTCTGGCATCCTTTACACTTCTTTGTTATTAAAAGCAGGATCAGTTAATAAATAATTATGATGCTCAGTTTCTAGGGAACAAGGAGATAAGGGCAGGAACACTCGAGTCTCACAAATTACATGCTAGAGTATAGATTTTTACCCAGAGTAGAGAACAGCCTAGCATTCTTTTATTTTTTTTTTTTTCCTGTGGCATAAATTGTTCTAATTATACGTGCAAGATCCTCTATTCCCCAAGATATGAGTTGGGAGCCTGTGTCTGTTCTTTTAATTCCAAGAAGCATTCGCAGTTACGAGTTCCCACCCCCCTTGTTTTCAAACTGAATTGTTTCAGTGGTAGCTTGGTGTGTCAGCTTGTAAGTCTATAAAACAGTTTTATACCAGCTGGAGATTCAACATGCTACATGAATACATAACAGTGCCTAACCAAGAAGGTTTGTAATTCAGTAATTAGCTGTAATTAATGAACACAAAGTGAAGACTCATTTACAGTTTAAATTATCACATTAGCTCCTGTCACCCTCTATGTACACAAAACAGCAGGAATTCAATTATTTTTATTCTTCAAAGCTAATTTAAAATTTAAGGGATGCCATTACATGAAATAATAGGTAGGAAATGTAATCGAAATCACTGGGAACAGTTGGCCGTCCTTAGAATAAAAAAAAAAAAAAATGTGATCGCTGACGATTTGGAAATGTTTTTTTATCTGTGAACAGATGAAGGATTGAAATCTCTGCTCTTTTCAGTATATTTAATTTAAAAGGAGAAGGGAGCATGGTGGCTGTGAAATCTTGGTGCAGGGAGGTCATTGAGTGTCACAGCAAGAGCAGCCAACTCATACTGCTGTTGGGAGGAACAAGAGGACAGTGGGGGACTTGAATCCCATTGTCCCTGATGGAGGCAAGTCTCCCAGGCTGCCAGGAGGTTCCTGGAAATGTCACCCATCCCTGATGCATAACTTCCGCCTGGGAGACCTTACGTCACTGTCACTCTGTTGTCATCCTGAATTGCTCGTACATGTGCATGATGAATATTCTTTCATGCAGCCATCAAACATTAACAGAGCACCTCCTCAGTCTCAGGCACTGTTCTAGACTCGGCCACAGCAGTGGGTCAGACAGACCACACTCCTGACGACGTGGAGTCAACGTCCCAGTAGGAAGAGACAGGCCAGAGCCAGCTATTCCCAAGCTGGCCTACAGAATAGACTTGTCACAGGAGAAGCTTTTAAAGTGTGTCAGTGTCTGGGTCCCACCCGACTGACCGAATCGAGTTCTCGGGGATCAGGCCTGGGCTTCTGCATTTGAATAGCTCTCCAGATGATCAGAATGTGGGGCCACCGCATTAGACTTGATAACTGGTGACTAGGATGGATGTCAGTGTTCACTGGTGAGGAGCACTGTGAGAAAAATGAACCAAGGTTGTGTAAAAGGTGATAAGAGACTGCCCTAGGTTGGGCATTGAGGAGGTGACCAAGAGATGTGAGCTGTGAGAAGAAATCATTCTAGAGAGGAACAGGGATAATGTTGTCCTAACCCAGGCATCAGAAGAATCAATCAATCTCTTTCTCCATCCCCTTTCTCTTTTTCTCTCTTTCTCTCTTCTTTTTAACCTTGAAAAGGTACCAAAAAAAATACCAATTTGGCCTGAACAAAACATTTTCTTAAAAAAAAAAAAAATCAGTAAGTACTAAGGCCCTGGGGTAGGCATGAATTCACGTGTTAGAGGAACAGAAAGATCTGCGTTGGTGGGGCTCAGTGGGCAAAGAAGAAGACCAAGTGAAGCCAGAGGCATGGGTAGGAATCTAGAATTTTAGTCTATACATAATGAAAAATCACGGGAAGATATTATGAAGGGAACATATGAATGTGTATGTGTGTGTGTGTGTGTGTACACGCTTGCATGTGTGTATAAGACAGACATTTCTATTTTCATACTCACCCCAATGTCTCCCTGTGACAGCACTAATTTCCTTCCACGGCAGTTCCAAGAAGGGGAAAAAAAACAGACCCGTGTGCGAAGAGCGCTGTGTCTGAAGCTCTGGACTTCTCCCTTCCTGCACTCCCCCTCCTCTCCTCATATCCATTTTTCTCTCTCCTTTAAATAGGCCACTCGAAGCTGCACTGCCTAATTTTTCATAGGTGATCGACTGCTGAGTGGGGGTTTAGGTAGACAGAGGGAAGGCGCTGATAAGCCGGCACACGGATTCTATTAGGGAAATGCAGCGGTAATTAATGAATCCTGCCAGTAATTGGGAAGGTGTGCGTCCCCGTAATATCGTAATGATAGTCATCCGTCTGCAGGTCCCCATCACTCCGAGTGATCCCTCACCGCTCTCTGATCTCAGACTCTTAGCCATGCAAATCTCCCTGACAGGACGCTATGTCTCTGTCTCCCTAATTGGGCAGTATAGAGTTGTTTATGGATAGTGTCGGCATTTAGGCCTCAGTTGGAGGTTGTTCAAAAATCGTTAGCAAACTTGCCTTAACAGCATTGTCAAATATGCCGTCCCCAGTTTCGATATCTGTTTTTAAGCCAGGAGAGATGCATGATGGAATTAAATGATGCGTTGTGTGGACGGCAGCTCTGTGTGTGATAGTTATTAAACCGTTTTTGAAGTAAAAACCAATTTAAGGTAATTTCTCATCCTGCTTAAGATAAAACTCCAACTTGTGTGCAGGAGCAGGAATGTTTTTAAATGGCACAACCCTGGCTCTGCCGAGAACACTGAGATGTGAATGCCATCCCGAGACACAACCATTTGCAAAAATTGCAATTTTGCATGGAGCCTGGTTTCTAAACATCCGCCCTCATTTAATTCCACACGGGCAGCTTTACTGGAAACCCTGGCCACATGTTCTGCCAATTGTTTTGTTTTGTTTTGTTTTGTTTTTTTCCTGAAGCCAAGTGGTCATCTTATGTCTCCCCAAAATGATGTGATAAATTGTTTCAAACTCCATGAAATTTAAAAAGGAAAAAAAAAAAAAAAAACTCCTAACTCTGGTGATCTGAATGTTTCTGTCATGATGTTGGAGGGGAATCTTTTAAATATTTAGAAAACATGGGAAGTACCATTTTAATATATAATCAACACACTTTAAAAATACTCAAATATGAACTGGCTGAACTAGCAGAGCTCCGACTTTGTCTTTATCAACTCTGAATAGGAGAGGAATTCAAGAAAAGGGTCTCCATTTTCTCCCCCACAAAGGGATAAGAGCCACACAGATGTAGAAGGTTTCAGCCTCAATTCTCTCCTTCACCTGCCTGAGTAGCTTTGACTGGGCGACTTAGCCTCTCTGAGCTTCTGGTCTCTCCTCTGTCTCAACAGTGCTCAAACACAGGTGTCCAGCTCAATGCTGTGCGTGCACTTGGCTGGCAAGGGCTCCGCAATCAGACAGGAGACCCGGCCACATACAGCTGGGAGAACGTGGGCCAGTTGCCAAGGGCCCTGAGCCACTGTACCTTTTCTGAATGGGGCAGATAATGCAAACTGTAGGGAAAGTCTGGGGAAACCATGTGTGGAAAGTACCCTGTAGGGAGCTCAAGACCCAGAAGTCCCTTCACCAACGGTGGCCATCATTGACAGAACCAGTAGAGAACAAGGCTGGTGTACAGGGCTCTCGGTGGACCTCCACAGAGGGCTGGAGGAACTGGAAAGGACCATGGACACGAAAAAGAGGCCAGGAGTGACAGAAAGCTTCCCTGGGAGACTTTACTCCAGAGTCGAAAGAGAGTGACCAACCCTCTGAGTTTGCCTGAGACCAAGACAGGGGTCTGCAGCTACGATGTGTCAGTCACCCCACGTTTTTAGCAGACCTCCTCCTCAGTCTGAAGGCCCCAGAGTCTCAGAAAACCCTCTCCATCTCCCATTCCTAGCTCTGCCCATGAGTCTTGGTTCTCCATAGAACAATCCAGATACTCTCAGGAAACAGAACCGGCTGCCAGGCTCTGCACTCCCTCCACAGAGGCTTCTGCAACTCCTCTGAGACCAAAGTACTGGAGCTGTCCCGCTCCCCAGCTGCAGCTCCGCCAGGAAGAGGAGGCAGGGAGAGGAGGAGGCAGGAAGAGCAGAGGGTGAGCCCAGCCCCAACACCACGGGTTCTGATGGAACCACCAGGAAGCAGCTGAGAGAGAGGAGGGAGCCGGGACGCTGCTTTGGCAGGAGTTAATCAGGAGGGCCCTGTCAGCATGTCAAGGACACTACTGTGTTGTCCTGTCCATCCATAAGCAAGCGCTGGAAGCCGCCTCAGCCATCCGAGCCACTGCGCCTTTCCTCTGTGGACATCCTAACTGGAGGAGTTTCCAGGGTATGTCGAAGCATCCACAAGCCCTATGACCTTTGGAGCTTTAATCACAGACCTCCCGGGGTGGTCTGGCCCAACAGCCAGGACTTTCTGACCAAAGTCTTTATTCAGCCCAAATGGCCACCAGATGGATCATCTTCAAATTAAAGGCCTTATTTTGCAACACAGGCCACCGGCCTGGCCCCCCAGCTCTTTTCCCTTCTCTCACCACTGTCCCTTGCTCCTTTGGATCTGAATGGATTGCCTGTAATGAAGGAGTTGGCCAGTAGGCCTCTCTCTAAGCATCAAGGCTGACATGCTTCAGTAACCTGGAGCCTCAAGCTGAAATGACATACGTGCCCGGGCCTCCCACCCTTGAATATGAATGTGCTGGCATTTCACATTTTAAAAAAATAAATAAATAAAGGGGGAAGGAGGCAGAGGATAAACTTGAAGAGTAAGGAACTTTCCTGAATGCAGCAGCTTCCAACCCTGGATGCAAACTGCTGTGCAGAATAATTGTCAAATGCTTGCATAAACACATAAATAAGATGAATTTATTTTCATTATTCACATTTGGTGCTCTTTCCTTCCACTTATTTATGCTTTAAACAACGGTTACAGTAAATATAACGATAAAAAAGTGCCTACAGTGGACGGGAAGATGATCAAGAAGCCCTGATATACAGCAATTCATGTTTCTTCTTTACAATCACTAACGAATCTTAACTGGAGCTGTGTTACGTTCCCCTGTGAGTGATAAGCCATGATTTATTATGAAGTGTCATGAAATCGGAACGCCATACAGTGAGACATGAGCTAGTGGAAAATGTTTTCCCTGTTTCCCAGCCTCATTACTCAGAGATGCAGTGTCCCTTTACCAAGCCTAATTTCCCTGACTTTTTCTGAGCTCTCCACTCATTGGCAATGGAAATTGGCCAAGGGGAGAGTGTCCCAAAGCCATTGCCTAACGCCACAGTCCTAGTCCAGCTGGCCTCGTCCAGCCCAGAACTGGCCAACAACATTGGAGCTGTGAGAACTGCCAGTTTCCAGAAGTGGGACCCCAAGAGCCATCCCAGCTCTCTGCCAAAGCAGCACGGATGCTAATGCACCCGGGAAGGCAGGCTGTCAGGGTAGAAGAAGCTCAGAGCAACTTCAAGAGCTCTGGACCCCATGCCATCCATGTGTGATGCTGTTCTGCTTGGAACACAGACTAGATCATTCGAGATGGATCCAGTGGCGCAAGGGGGCCAGCTGAGGTAGAGAAAGGAAGGCACACGCTCCAGAGCAGGCTGCGCCTGCCGGGTCCCAACTCTGTATTTACTCCACAGACTGCAAGGTTCCGGTTCTCTGCGCCCCACCCGTTTCCATGTCCTTCACCTTGTGGCTCCTTCCGATTGATTCTAGGATCAGTCATTGACTTGCATTGGTCAATGAGATGTGAGAGCAGCCTGCAAGAGCTTGCTCCTCTGACGTTGCAATTACCGCATGCCCAGGAGAGGCTGCAGGCTGTGGAGCAGAGCCCTGGGACTGGACAGAAGGGAGAAGAGGTGGGTTTTTTGCACTCTTTCTCTGCTTCCTCCCCTCCCTCTAGGCTCAGTTTCAGCAGACGCCTTGCGTGGGGCAGAAGTCTGGGCCTGACTCATGAGCTCCACTCAGGGTCACTCCTCCTCCTTTCACCCTCTTGACACTAAAAGCCCTTCTCCCTCTAGGGCTGGATCTCAAGGAACTGCAA
Source organism: Marmota marmota marmota (assembly GCF_001458135.2). Lineage (NCBI taxonomy): Eukaryota > Metazoa > Chordata > Mammalia > Rodentia > Sciuridae > Marmota > Marmota marmota. The sequence goes on from NW_026000026.1 coordinate 9,760,904, forward strand.
CATGACTCTTGAGCCCCTGAACGCTTATCCTTCTCTTGCTGAAACACTGAGAATACAGGAAGCTCCCCTGCTCTTCCCTCCTTCGCTCCACCATCTCTCTCTAAAATCCTCTGCTCCTTGCCAATAGTTAGGGGGTACAGCTGGCCCTCCGGGTTCATGGGTTCTGCATCTATAGACTTTAACCAACCCAAGATCAAAAATATTTAGGAAAAAATTGTGTCTCTCCTGAATATATACAGACCACGTTTTAAAAAAAAAAAATATATATATATATATATATATATATATATATATATATATATATATATATATATACCTTTTTATTGATGCATTATAGTTGTACATATTGTTGTTACATCTTTGCACAGGCACACAACATAACAGAATTTGGCCAGTGTCACTCCCCAGCACTTCCCCTGTCCCCACCTCATACCCTTGGTTCCTTTCCTCTACTGATAGCCCTTTGATTTTTAGGAGATCCTCCCCCATCTTTGTTTTCCTTTTTCCTCTCTAGCTTCTGCATATGAGAGAAAACATACAACCTGTGACCTTCTGAGTTTATCTTATTTTGCTTAACATGATGGTCTCTAGCTCCAACCATTTTCCTTAAAATGAGATAATTTCATATTTCTTTATGGTTGAATAAAACTCCATGTGTATACAGAGAACATTTTCTTTATCCATTCACCCACTGAAGGACACCTAGGCTGGTTCCATAGTTGGGCTGTTGTGAATTGTGCTGCTATAAACATGGGTGTGTGTGTGTGTATCACTGTAGCATGTTGACTAATTCTTCAGGATAAATACTGAGGAGTGGTGTAGCTGGGTCATAAGGTGGTTCCATGCCTAGTCTTTTGAGAAACCTGATTTCCACAGTGGTTGTTTTAATTTACAATCTTACCCACAGTGTAAAAATATTTCTTTTTCTCCACATACTCTTCAGCATTTACTATTATTTGTATTCTTGATGGCTGCCATTCTGACTGGTGTGAGATGCAATCTCAGTGTACTTTTGATTTGCATTTCCCTAATTGCTAGTAATGATGAACGTTTCTCATATATTTGTTGGCCATTTGTATTTCTTCTTTTGAGTAGTGTCTGTTTAGTTCATTTCACATTTATTAATTGGGTTATTTGGGTTTTTTGTGTTAAGTTTTTTGAGCTCTTTATATGTTCTGGATATTAATACTCTGTTAGAAGTGTAGCCAGCAAAGATTTTCTCCCATTCTATAGGTTCCCATTCCACATTCCTCAGTTTTTTGTTTGTTTGTTTTGGTTTGTTGTTGTTGTTATTGTTGTTGTTGTTTCTGTACAGAAACTATTTAATTTGATGCCATCCCATTTATTAGCTCTTGTCATTATTTCCTGAGCTTAGGGGTCCCACTGAGAAAGTCATTGCCTGTGCCTAAAAGCTGGAGTGTTGACCCTACATTTTCTTCTAGAAGTTGCTTGGTTTCTGATCTAATTCTGAGGTCTTTGATCCAGTTTGAGTTGATTTTAGTGCAGGGTGAGAGTAAAGGGCTTTGTGTCTTCTGCATATGGATAACAAGTTTTCCCAGCACCATTTGTTAAAAAGGCCATTTTTCTCCAATGTATGTTTTTGGCATCTTTGTCAAGGATCAGACGACTGTTTCTATGTAGGTTGGCTTCTGTTTCTTCTATTCTGCACCACTGGTGTTAAGCACAGTAGTGCAGTTTTTATTATTATAAATCTGTAGTATAATTTCAAGCCAGGTATTGTAATGCCTCCAGCATTGCTTTTTTGGCTTAAATTTGCTTTGGTTAATCTGGATCTTTTATTCTTCCAAATGATTTTTTTAAATATTTTTTAGTTGTCAGTGGAATTTATTTTATTTATTTATGTGGTGCTTAGAATCAAACCCAGGGCCTCACACATGCTAAGCATGTGCTCTACCACTGAGCCACAACCAGACGAATTTTAGGGCTGTTTTTGTTTTCTTTTGTTCCTTAATTCTGTGAAGAATATTATTGGTATTTTGACAGGGATTTCATTAATTCTGAATATTGCTGTTGGTGGTATAGCAATTTTAACAATATTAATTCTGCATATCCATGAACGTGGAGGTCTTTCCATCTTCTGAGGCCTTCAATTTCTTTCTTCAGTGTTCTATAGTTTTCATTGTAGAGGTCTTTCACCTCCTTTGTTACATTTATTCCTAGGGTTTTGTTTGTTTGTATGAAGCTATTGTGAATGGAATGTTTTCCTGATTTTTTGTGGGGGGGTGGTACTGGGGATTGAACCTAGGGGCACTTGACCACTGAGCCACATCCCCAGCCCTGTTTTGTATTTTATTTAGAGACAGGGTCTCATTGAGTTGTTTAGCACTTCATCATGCTGAAGCTGGCTTTGAACTCAGTAATCCTCCTGTTTCAGCTGCTAGGATTATAGCTGTGCCACCAAGCCCGGCTGTTTTCGTAATTTTTTTCTCAGCAGATTCATTGTTGGTATGTAGGAAAGTTATTGGGTTTTGTATATTGATTTTGTAAGCTGCTACTTTGTCAAAATTGTTTATTAGCACTAGGAGTCTTTTGCTGGAGGTTTTTTGGATCTTCTAGGTATAGGATCATATCACCTGCAAACAGTGATCATTTGACTTCTTCCTTTACTATTTTTATCCCTTTTATTTTCTTTTCTTGCCTAATTTCTTTGGATAGAATTTCTAGCATTATATTAAATAGGAGTGGTAGGAATGAACATCCAAGTCTTGTCCCAGATTTTAAAGAAAATGTTTTCAATTTCCCCCCATTTACTATGAGACTGGCTTTGGGTTTTTCATAGATAGCCTTTATAATGTTGAGGTGGGTTCCTTCTATCCCTAGTTTCTTCAGAGTTTTTAATCATGAATGGGTGCTGGATTTTGTCAAAGGCCTTCTCTACATCTATTGAAATTATTAATTTTTATATTTTTTATAAACCTTAACATTAATTCTGTTTATGTGATGAATTACATCTATTAATTTGCATATATTAAACCATCCTTGCATTTTTGGAATAAAACCAACTTGGTCATGGTGTACAATTTTCTTAATATGCTGTTGAATGCAATTTGCTAATATTTTATTAAGTATTTTGGCATCTAAGTTCATCAGGGATATTGGTCTATAGTTTTCTTTCCTTCATGTATTCTTATTTGGTTTGGGTATGAGTGTGATACTGGCTTCATAGAATGAATTTGGAAGTGTTCCATCCCTTTATATTTCATGGAATAGTTTGAGGAGTATGGGCATTAGTTCTTCTTCAAATATTTGGTAGAATTTAGCTGAAAACCCAGCTGGTCCTGGGCTTTTCTTTGTTGCAATGATTTTTATTACTATTGTATATCATCACAAGTTATTGTCTTATTTAGGTCTTCTATGTTCTCTTGACTCAGTTTTGGCAGATCATATTTGTCCAGAAATGTATACATTTCTTCTATATTTTCCAATTTTTTGGAGTATAATTTTTCAAAGTAATCTCTAATGATCTGCTATATTTCTGAGATATCTGTGTAATTTCTCCATTTTTCTCTCTCATTTCACTAATTTGATTTTTCTCTCTTTTTCTTTTGGTTAATTTGGCTAAGGGCTTATCAATCTTATTTATCTTTTCAAAGAACCAACTGTTAATTTCATCAATTCCTTGTATTTTTTTCTTATTCTCAAGTTCACTGATTTAGGCTTTGACTTTTATCATTTCCTTCCTTCTACTGGTTTTGGAATTGGTTTGTTCTTCTTTTCCATGGGCCTTAAGATATATCCTTAGGTTGTTGATTTGGGATCTTTCTGATTTTCTTATGTAGGCACTCATTGCTGTAAATTTTCCTCTTAGAATCATCTTCATAGTATCCCAGAGATTCTGGTCTATTGTATCACTATTCTTGTTTGAGTCTAAGAATTTTTAAATTTCTCCCTATTTCTCTATCACGCATTCATCATTCAAAGAGTGTTGTTCAATCTCTGTGTGTTTACATAGTTTTCTGCAGGGTTTTGTTGTATTGATTTTTAATTTCATTTCATTATGATCTGATAAGATGCAAGAAATTATATTGATTCTTTTTGTTTTTGCTAAGAGTTACTTTGTGCCCTAAAATATGGTCTATTTTGGAGAATAAAATAGACCATGAGCCTCTGAGAAGAAAGTGTACTCAGCTGTTGTTGTACAGACTCTTTTTATCATTGTCCTAAACAATATAGCACAACAACTATTTACATAGAGATACATTGTATTAGATATTATAAGTCATCTAGAGATGATTTAGTCTGTGGAAGAATTGTGCAAACACTATGCCATTTTGAATATGAGACTTACTTCAGAATGCATGGGTTGCACCTATCCCCCCACCTCCATGCACCCATGCAGATACCAAGGGATGACTGCAGAAGTCAGAGTCTGCACATAATCATTGCCTATCGAGACTCAGATGTCCATCTCTCCTTTTTGGTGAAACCTAACCCCAAATTTTTCCTGTGGGACCACCACCTGGCTTGCTGTGACCCTCCAAATTCTCCCACAAATTTTTTTCCACAAGTTCCTCTAATCTTTTTGTAGATAGACTGGTCGCAGGAGAGGAAAATGGTAATTGGTAGCCTGTTTTTCTTCCATCTAATAAATCCCATGGGAATGTATCTGATAGCTTCCACTTCCCTTTTCTTTAACCTTTTTTATTTTGAAATAAATTTAGATTTAAAGAGAGCTGCAAACATAGTATAAGAAGCTATGTCCACCTTTTACCCCACTTCCCTTATGTGAGCCTATTACCTAGCAGTGGTATAATTACCAAGCCAGGAAATCACCATTCATTAGTATAGTTCACCTAAGTGGAATTTTATCACTTTTTACCCCAGTTCTTTTGCTGTCCCAAGTTCTAATTTAGGATCTCAGACTGGATTTGGTTGTCGTATCTCCTTCTTCCATCTGTGACTGTCCTTCAAGCTTTCCTTAACTTGATGACTTTGATACTCTAACTATGACTGGCCAGTTATTTTGTGGACTGTCTCCCTCCTTGAGTTTTTCCAATGTATCATGACTAGGTTGATGTTCTATAATTTTGGCAGGTATCCCTTAGCAAGGCTGTGCCCTTCTCGGAGGTTTTATGATGTGATATGTCACATAACTGGTAATGTTAACTTTGATCACTCAGTTAAAGTGGAGCCTGAAAACTTCCTCTAAAATATGAGATATGCAGCCCCCCCTAGTCCTTAACTTTGTGGTTTTAGACAAAATCATGAAACAAGAAGATTCAATTCAGTATTCTGTTACAATAACTATGTAACTTTTAGTCATATAACTTAATCTTTCTCTGGACCACATTTTTCTCAACAGGAAAGGTAGAATAATAGCAACCACTGTTTTAATAAGCTTTTGCATCACTGTGACCAAAACACCTACCAAGAACAACTTGTTAAAGGAAGAAATTTTTATTTTGGCTTGGGTATCATAGAAATCCATACACAACCCACTCCATTGCTCTGGGCCCAATGTGAGGCAGAACATCATGGCGGAAGGGCTTGGCAGAGGGAAGCTGCTTCCTCCGTGGCAGCAAGAAAGCAGAGTAAGAAAAGGCCACAGGAAAGATACATCCTTCCAGGGCACTCCCCAGTGACCCACCCTCGAACCACACTCCTCCTGTCTGCAGTTACCACCCAATCAGTCCATTCAAATTAGGATGGCCTTACTAGGTTACAGCTCTCACAAATTATTTCACCTCTGAATACACCTGATTAACACAGAAGCTTTTAGGGGACACCTCATGTCCAAACCATAATAACCACCTTTCCAAATTGCTGTCAAGATTAGTAATCTCCTAAGGAAAATTGTAGAGAGTCCCATCAACCTCAAAACTGGATAACTCTAAAAACACCTTGAGCAATGTGCACACATGATTGCCAACCCTCACAAAAAAAAAAAAATAGAAAAGGAAGGAAGGAAGGGAGGGAGGGAGGGAGGGAGGGAGGGAGGGAGTGCATCATCATCACCTGTTGTGAAGTCTGGAACTTGGGAGTATGAGTCATTCCCCAATCACGTAATTCTCCTGTGTCCAAATCTTCAAAGACTCACCAACCCCTCAACACTTCACTGTGGTCCTCCCCAGGAGGTGCCAGTTTGCATTTTGACATTAGTCATCACTCTTAACCTGGAAGGCAGGACCACAGGGCAGTTGAATGTGTGGTCCCAGAATCAGAGAGCACTTGGTTCAAATCCTATGGGATGCTTTGAGCAAGTTGACCTAAGCCCTTAGGTTGTTGTAAGGATTAAATAAAGAAATTAATTAAAACTCTTAAGTATAATGCATGGCATACAGTAAGCAGGTGATAATTCTATGATTAGTTGCAATGACCACTGACTCACTCAACTAATACTCATGAGACGCCACTATGTACCGGGCACTGTTGAAGACTGTAGCTTCCACTGAACAGGCAAGAAATGTCACTGTCCTTGCTGAGTTTACATCACAAGGAGTAAGGTGGACAAATAAGGAAACAGCTAAATGGGGTGCCATCACATCTCTGCAGGAATATGGCGAATGAGCTCACCAACTGTTACTAAACAAGCCTGTGTCTCTGTGCCTGGCTGTCCCCTCAACATGGGAGCAAGCCTGCCCCATCTTCACATCACGCAATCCTGCCCCCTTCTTCTCAGTTTCCATCTGTTTAATTATTTGTTTCCTGATTCTTTAATTAGGCTGATTGCTTCCTTGTGGGACTCGATCCTCACGCCCCCCCATTAAGAGTGTCTCGGTGCTATTATGCATGTACACATCAATCACCACCTCCCAGAAGCTTCCAGGGCAGCCTTGACCTCCCTTTGAGAATGCTCATCTGCTTTGCATTGCGTGGTCTATGTTCTACTTCCTTCATCAGATTATAAGTTTGTTCCTTGAGGGCAGAGCTCCAGTCCCCAAGTCACTTGCTGGGACCCTCCTATGGAGCCCAGGGTCTGATATGAGAGATGCTCCAATATTAGTTGGTTGAAAAAATACATCAATAAATGGATGTGTCTTAAGCCTCTTGCTGTCATTCTTAGAAGGCAGCAGCTCTTCGTTGCTCAGTTAATATTTGTTGAGCTGAGCAGGGATTTAGCGGTGCTGGGTGCATTTGCTCCACCAATTATCGCCTGCTCTCTCTTTGGGTGTCCCCGTCTCCCTCTTTGAAAAAAGAAGAAAGAAAGAAATTCTTCCCTCCTTGGAGAGTTTTTGGCTACATTGTATGAGATATCTAAAGGTAAAAGAGATACACGTGGAGCATTGGGTGCCTTGGAAATGCGGGGCCTGGAAAATCACCAGGACTGTTCTTTGTTGCCGGCATATAGTCCCTGACTTTTCTCGAAATTGGGCAGAACCCACAGGCTTTTCACCTGCCTTTATCCTATCAGTCTTGATGATTTAACAAGGGATTATTACTAGTTTCGTGGAAAGGAGGATCTGAAGACCATGCTTTTCTGAAGAGCCATGCAGGCTGCCTGCAAAGGGAAAACAAAAAGTGCCAAGCTGTGGCTTTACACGTTTATCCCTCCCAACAACGTCCTTCTCTTTTCTCCCCTTGATGCCTCTCTCTGTGAATCCCACTTTTCCAGCCTAAAGCATGCACTCTGGATGACAGATTGGGAGATTTTTCTGGAAAAAGTTGTTGGGATTCTAAATCGACATCTTATATTGTTTATGATGCTCATGAAAAGATGTAAAAAGCTGTCCTAGGTGAAGAAGAGCCTTTAGGGAACATTTCATATTCAAACATGTCACCTAGTTATGCAATAGTGCATAAAGCATTCATAATTTTAGAAACATATGTCCCAAACTTGTGTTGGAAATTGTATCTGTTGGATGCTCACGTTGCTGGATTAAGGCAGTGATTATTTTGTTGAAAATGTGCTGACCTTGATGACAGAATGCTTGAGTGCCCTTGCCTCATGCCTCAGCCACACTGGCTTTCTTTTAGTTTCTTGAACAAATGCCTTCCCGCCTTGGGGTCAAATATCTTGAGACGTCTCCCGAACTCTCTTGCCTTGGCTCTGTATGGCTGCCTTAGTTTGAGCCAAACCTTCAGGTGCTGGTGTAAGGCTCTCCTCTCACAAGCCCATCATGGTCCTTTCCCTCTTCTTCAAGGCACACCCAAGCACAGGAGCTGACGAGTCCACACACTTCCCTCCCACGAGTCCACACACTTATCCCTGTGGTGTTTGCCTGCTTTGTAATGTTTTAGGAGTTTGTGTGTTTGCTCAAGTCAGTTTCCCCAACAGACTGGACACGCCAACAGTCCCTCATCAACTCCACAGGAATTGGGGCCATTTTGGTCTTGATCACCACCCTAGTATAGTGAGCACATAGCAAAGATTCAATAGGTGAGATGGATGGATGGATGAGTGGATGGATGGATTGTTGGATGGATGGATGGATGGGTGGATGGATGGATGGATGGATGGATGGATGGGTAGGTGGATGGATGAGTGGGTGGATGGATGGATGGATGGATTTCTGGGGTCTGGAAGAATCTATTTAAGAAGACCCCAGGCAGCAGATGACATCTGAGAATTGACAAACTTAGAACAGCTCAAGAAATGGCAGTCTGAAAACAAAGATCCAAGTAATAGTCAAGAACATCCAAGGCCATGGCTGAGACTAGAGTGCTCTCATCCAGAGTCAAAAGGACATCAGTAGCCACAGACAGTGAAGGGACAGGAGCAGCTTCAGATGCAGCTCATGCAGTGTGATAGGAGGAGATTTAGGGCTGAAACTGAAAAGAGTGAGGGGATTGGAGTCCCTATTTGTGTGACCTGGGGATCAGGTACTGAGATGAAAGGGGAGTTCTGAGTCCTGACATCACCCCTACCAGTGATAGGAACTAGAGCCCCTCTCCTCACCTCTCTGAGCCTCAGTGACTTCACCGGCAACCCCCACCGACCGCATCGACCACCTTCACCTGTTGACCCACTCCTTCTTAACAGGAGAGTGGAGCATAGAGACTGTGACATACACGAAGGTGCAGGTCAGGTCCTTCAAGTTCCTCTTCTCAGTTCTTCCCGGGAGCCTCTACTCAGAAGTGAGTGCTGCATCTTCCTGGTATTTCTCTCAAGGTGTGCTTGATGTGGTACAGCTGTTAGATGTGATGGCCTTGTCTGTCCCTCATTGACTCTAGGCTTCTTAAAGGGAAGAAACATCCATTCACCATAGCTCTGCTGGACTTGACACAAGTCAAACTAGGGCATAGGAAGACCAGGTTTTGGGGGGTCCAGTGCATGAATAAGGGTCATGGGAGCATAAATCAGCCACAAGGCACTTATGACCTTCCACAGGGATTCATTCCTTGGAAACTATCTGCCTTTATTCATAAAAAGAGACGCTTGATAACCATTGAATGAATGGATGAATGAATGAATGAATTTGCCTTTAGTGAGGCATAGCAATAAAGAGAAAGACATTTAACTTTGTCTTCTAGACTTTGAATGCCTCTGCCAACAACTAAATCTCTTCCAGGGAGGGCAGATGGCGGCCTGTACAATGAACAATTTAATCTTTAGAAAATGGAACAACTTTGCCAGCAAACTCCATTTTTCTCCACGAACACATTGTCAATAACATGTGCTCTCAAATATGTGGTGAAATTGATGGCTGGGCCCTGATTTATGGAAACAGCAACAAATTAAATGATTACCTTTCCTTTTTCTAGCTTGGGGTCCTTCAGACCAGCCATGAATTTCCCACCCCTCCCTGTGCTCTAAGAATAGAGGAGATCTCATTAAAACACCTCATTGTGTGGATGTGTGTGGAGTGGAGGGAGGAAGTGGGATGTCCAGGGTATCTTAATTTAAAACCAGGGTGGAAAGCTGCTCACACGATAATGAAGATTAACTTGGGAGCCGCTGGCTCTGCCTCCTGGCATGGAAGCCTGCACTGAGGGAATCCTTCATACACACACGTGACTGGCCACTTATTTAGCCCTTTGCAGGAAGTTTGCTTGGTTGTGAACAGTCTTGAGGCTTTGCATTTGGGTGAAAGTAGACCAGCACGGAGGAGGGGACCCAGAGAAATAGACCAACAGTTGATGTTTGGGGACTGTTAAGAGGAATTACAGCCTGTGTGGGTGGGAGTCCCGACCCAAGGACCCCCTCCTTCCAGAACAGGTGTTTTCAACTATCATTTGGGTTGAGAACTGTTTTGGAAGATCTGATATGAGAGCCCTAACTTCTCTCTCTAGAAAGATCGAGTATATATTTACAGATTTATAAACATACACAGAAATGCACATTTTTGTTTAAACAGTCATCTCTTCCCTTTGCCATGAACTTGAGCAAGTTGTGACAATTGCTACTCAGATTCCCAGGCTTTACCGCCCTTCCTGTGATGCACACTGACAGTTAAGAACTGCTTGCTTTCTGGGCACCGTAGCACACGCCTGTAATCCCGGTGACTCAGGAGGCTGAGGCAGGAGGATCACAAGTTCAAAGCCAGCACTCAGCAACTTAGTGAGACTCTAAGCAACTTAGGAAGACCGTGTCCCAAAATAAAAAGATAAAAGGGCTGGGGGTGTAGCTCTGTGGTTAAGCCCCCCTGGCTCAACCCCCGGTACAAAATAAATTTTAAAAGGCACTGCTTGCTTATGGGGTTTCCTGAGGCCCTGAAAGTTCTTAACCACTTTAGGCTGTGGACTCTTTGGCCATCTCACAAAGCCCATAGAGCTCTTCTCAAAACTAATGTTTTTAAAGACATTAAGTAAAATACCCAGGGTTTAAAAATATCCTTGAAATACTGTTATCAAATATTAAAGAAAGCAGTTTGTGATAGTCATACATAAACTCTTTATACACATCCAGTAGGTGTGACCAGCATTGCCGCTAATCCCTACTGTCACTTCCCAGTTACGAGCACACATATTGCAGGATGTTTGCAACAACTTTAAAGTGACGTAAAATATCTGCAACATTTGGGTCAAAATATTGGTGCTGAAAATACAAAATACTTCTCCTACTGCTGGGACTTGGTGTCTTGTTCAGAATGGAAGGGAATGCTGGATCCGAGCTAGAAGACAGTGTCATTTTAGATGAACTTCTCTTTCCCACCAAGTTCCCGGACCCACTGAATTCTATGCCTGGACGCCAGGTGCAGGTTCCCCACTAGGATTCCCTCGTGGTGTGGAAGTGATGTTTAATCTTCCCTCTCTTTTGACCCTCATTCCTGCTTCACTTGACCTTGTTTTCTTCTTAGTGTTTGTGAAAACGTCTCCTGACTGAAGGGCTTTGATGTGAATGTAGCATGTACTCAAGGCCCTGGGCTCTGAAGTTAGGTATAAGCCAAGCGCCCCCGTGACCATGTGCAGGGGCAGCTAAGGGAGAAGAGGAAGGCCTGACTGTTGAAAACTCACTGACCTGGAGCACAAGCCCCAGGAAGACAAGGACCAAAGCCTTGTTCCCGACTGATGTCCAGCACCTCGCAGTGTGGGCGAGTGCTGGGTGCAGGAAACCCTCTTGACACATATTTATTCCATTAGGGAATAAAGATCACCTGTGGGTTGGCAGAGAGTTAGAGGGAACTTTCCAAGAGGTTGAGTCCCTTTGAGGAGAAGGAATCTATGGTTAGCCAGAGAGAAGCCACTCCCATCATTCTGCCACAGGAATGTGACAAGAGCTATGTTTGAGCCAGGAGCGGTGGTGCACACCTGTGATCCAAGCTGCTTGGAAGGCTGAGGCAGGAGGATTGCAAAAAAGGCTAACCGTTCAAAATGGAACACAAAAAGAGCTGGGGATGTGGCAGAGTGTTTGTTAGCATGAGTGAGCCCTGGGTTCAATCTCCAGCCCTGAGGAAAGAAAAAAATAACTATTTCTAAAGAGAGCAAGGAAGGGAAACTCCTTCTACTAAAGGCCCCACAGTAAATCTTCCAATCTGTACAGACCATGCACTCTCCATTACTATTGCCCCACTCAGGCAACGCAGGGTGAAGGCAGCCTCAGACCACTCAAGAGCAAACACACATGGCCGTGTGCTGGCTAAGCTTTACCAATAGAGGCCAAAAATTCAATCTCATGTAATTTTCATATAATGAAATATTAGCCTTCTTTTGTTTTTAGCCCTTTAAAAATGTAAACTCTGTTCCCAGCTTATAGGCCATATAAAAGTAGGTGAGAAGTTGGCTCTGACCCAAGGGCCATAGTCAGCCAATCTGAGGATGGACAGTGCAGCTCTGGCATGGATGAGTTGGATCAACCTGAACCTGCTAGGTTGGATTTGCTGGGCTGTGTTATGCTGGCTCTGACTTTGTGCCCTCCTGTGGCCCACGCCTTCTCCCCATTTTGGATGCTCTGCCTGGACCTGTGTTCCCCCAGGTCCCACCTGGCTGGACCCTCTCATCTTTCAGGTCTCCACAGAAATATCACCTCCCCAGAGAGGCCTTTCCTGGCACCTGCTGCTCCCCACACCTGCAGCCTCCCCTGTCCCCAGCAATGGGGCACTCACCCCCATGACAGGGTCTTGATGACTTGTTTATACACATTCAATAGTGTGACCAGCATTACCGTTAATCCCCTCTGTCACTTCATAGTGATGAGCACACACATTGCAGGATGTTCATGACAATTTTAATGTGACACAAAATACTGCCTTCTCTCCCTGTAGAAAGGTAGGAGGTCCTGTCTTGTGCTGTGGTGTCAGAACAGCACCCAGCAGCTGGCATGGAAAGAAAGATTCCCAGTATCCACTGAAGACTTCCTTCCATGTTCACTGGCAAGAAAGAGCCAAGCCAAGCACAGCCAGAGTTCCGCTCCCTCGCCTGGTCTAGCCAGGCCTCAGGCAATATTATAACTATACTTATAAGTTTACATAATAATTTTAGTAGCAGTTGAATGTTTTTCAAATAAATCTTATATGGAGCCCAATATGAAAAGCAAGTTGCTTTGCTTTCAGTGAAGGTAAGAAGTCCCCAAATCCTCACTCAGGCTTGCCCCTTCGAGAAATTTCTACCTCCCTCTCCCTCTGAGCCATTCTTTGAACATCCTCCTCCTGATCTAAAACTAGTATATGAGACAACTCTCCATTAGACCCTCCAAGGTTACTGGGGAGGGGGTCCGTCCTTCAGATGTAAGCTAAAGAATTCCAGAGTCAACAATCTCTAACCACCCAGGGGATTTCCTTCCCAAACACATTTGTGACTATTCAAAATTAAATTCCGAAGAACAACTCTGGTGCCATCCTGGCCATCCAGTTTCTGTATGACTCTGTGGAAACATGCTGGACCTTGGTTTATTTCATTTTTCCTGGCCTTAGTAATATCTGCCCATTTCACCTCACAGATCAGATAGAAGGACAAGAGACAGAAAAGATTTGAGTAGACTATCCAGACCACAGAAGGCTGGATGGCCCAAGGCAAGTGTGATCAGTTCCAGGCTTTGGTCCCTTGTCCTCCCCTCCTTTGCGGTATTAGTCAGCTCAGTCACCCACAACAAACTGGGAGCAGTTTAACTTAAAAAATTTATTTTGTCACAGTTCTGGAGGCTGGAAGTTCAAGGTCAAGGTGCTGGCAGGCTTGGTCTCCTCCAAAGCTTCTCTCCTTGGCTGGCAGGTGGCTGTCCTCTTACTGCCTCTTCACGTGGTCTTCCCTGGCATATGTCGTGTCTCTCTGTGTACAAATTTCCTCTTCTTATTAGGACAAGTCAGATTAGATGAGCTCCTGCCTTCACACCCTCATTTCTTCTGAACTACTTCTTTTAAGACTCTGTGTGCAAACAGATACCTTTGGAGGTATGGGGAAATGGGGCTTGGACAAGAGAATTTGTGGAGGACGCAACCAGTCTGTAACACTGGCTTCCACCCTATTGGTCCATAAAGCTCTTGTCCTCATTGCCTCATGTCAGTGGCTGCTTCTCAGTGTTCCCCAGCCTGGCCTCAGGAAGAGCTGCCTGCGTCCCTGAGTACTCTCCAGGCAAACCCTCCATTGATTTCTTTGATATTGCCTCATTTGGAACTATACTTGGAAGGACTGGAAGATTTCTAGTAAATTTTACGTGAGGTGTTTAAAATACATATCCCTGCTGCTCGACAGCTGACTTGGGGGTGGAAGAAAGCCTTGAATGACTTTGAGAAAGAAAGCATGGGTGAGTGCTTCCTCCGCACTCTGATCAGGGCAAGACCATGAGCCTGAAGGCGCCCTCTAGAGGATGCTGCCTGGCAGCACAGGAGAGGGTGAGGGAGCAGGCAGAAAAGGGTTCAAATCCAGGTACCACCTCTAAGAGCCAAGGTGACCCCAGACAACTCCCATGCTCCCATGAACTGGGTGACCTTCTGGGGTCAACTGTACTGCTAAGCTTTCCCTCCTGGGTTTTGCTGTGGGGCAGCTCTGTCCAGGTCAAGTGCCTCCCACGGGAGGGATAAGGTAAGTGCTCCTGAACTGAGCCCGAGGTCTTGCTGTCCCTGCCGCACAGTCAGACCCCAGGCCCTGAGGTCTGGCATGGCTCCATCCTTTGGACTGGCGCCTGTACTGAGGTCTGATGCCTGTGCAGCAGCGGTGACAGCTCTTTGGGGATGTTTGTGTGAGATGTGAAGGAATTCAATTTCCATACAAGTGCAGATTCAGGAGTGAGGAGGGGAGAGGGAAGGAAGCAAGGGATGCTGTCGTAGAATCTTGGAAGTTGTGTGTTCTATTGTGTCGCTGAAAGGATTAAATGATTAAATGACAGAAATCAATCAATCAATCAGTCTGACACTAGAGCAATAGTTCTCAGTCTTGGCAGTACATTACACTCCCAAAGGAGCAATTAAAAACCCCAGTGGAAGCCATACTCTGGGATACTAAAGGCAAAACCTCTGGGAGTGGCTCCTTCAGGTGGGTTCCACCAGGTGTCCACAGGTGACTCTGTGTGAAGCTCTACTGACAGGTGTGAGTCTCAGACAGATCACATTATTCCATTCAACAGTGACCTTGGCCAAGTTGCTTACCATCTCTGAGCCTTGGTTCCTCCTGTCTTGAGGATTAAACAGTTATAATTGGTCAAATACTTGGGTTACCAGTCAAGAATGGGCTGGTGTGATAAATAACAGGAGCTTCTTGCTGCTATTACCATCATCATCATCCAATGGAAGAGAAGTCTGAGCCTCCACGTCACCATCTGCAAAACGGTGGCTTGGAGGAAGGCCCCATGAAGCCATCCACTTTCATGTCTGTGCTTAGACAAAGACGGAACAACGAGCAAAGTCCAAAAGATTGGTCAGGAGGTAAGAAAGAGGATTTCAGTGGGTCCAGTCTGGGTCAGGAAAGCTCTTGTGGGAGATGTGCTGGCTAAGCCAATGGGGAAGTGCAAAGCAGGAATTTTCCATATGGAGATCTGGGAAGGCACTGGGGCTGGGGAGTGCTGTAACTGGAGCAAAGGCTTTGAGGCAGAATGGGGCTGGGCATTTTTGAGAAGACTTTATTTAAAACAAATGAATATATTTTTGTTCTCTGAGTATCTCAAAGGCCTCACTTACATACTTTGGAAAACCCTGGTAGAATCTGCTGAGACTAGGTCTGGGATCTGCAATTAGGTCTTATTTCATTCCAGCACCACCAGGGAATAGCTGGGTGGCTGGAGAGGACCATTGAACCTCCTGAAAATCTGGCTCTTCATTGGTAGAGAAAAGGGCATCTCCTGTTTTGCCACTCCTCCATGGAGCCTGGCAGTTAGCAGTAACAATCTCATAAGCAAAGAGTGAGTGTTATTATTATAAAGGAATATGGGACTTTAGTGACAGTGGAACCTGAGTCCAGTTCCCAGCTGTGTCCCGTCCCAGGCCTGTGATCTTGTTCCTGTTACTTAAATCCCTGTCCCTTAGTTGCCTGACCTCTGAAAAAAGGAGTTCATAAGAGCTACCTTTGGTGATCATTACAGGAACTAAATAAAACTATAGCAGTCAAGCCTCAGACAAAGGGCAGATCCCCAACAAATGGAAACTATCATTAAATGAAGGTGAACTCCTCTCGGAAAGTAGGAAGCTTTGCCTGAGTTATCTAAATATGTGCTCCAACCCTCCTGCTCTGGTTGCTGTGTAGACACAACCAAAACAGCACCACCATGCCTTACACACACAATTACAGTGAGAAAAAAAGATCCTTCCCTGTTTTTTTCTACACTCGGCATACTGCTCTTCCTAAATGCCAACAACTCACATTTTAGGCAGCAGAGAAGTCCCCTGGTTGTGTCCACATAGTGAATCTCCTTCAGTTGTAAGTTAGTTGCAATAAATAACATCTGGCCCCGCACTGCACTTAGGGAAGATGGGCTCCATTGTGAATCATGTCGTTGGCGATTGAACCTTAAGCTGTCCAAGTGGTTTATGGTGGTGTTTGCCAGCGTGTGGACTGCTTTCAAACAATTTAAGTACTCTTTGGGAGTGCATGAATGAGGCTCAATAAAAATGGGTACAGGGAAATTATTCTCTTTCTCTCTTCTGTGGTCATGCACCCAATGCAGCCATACGTGATAATTGTCAAGTTTTAAATATATAATTGCTAAACATGAAATTATAATTAACATTGAAGCCACTGGAGACAGTTTCCCTTTCCATCGTCAGGACGTTGTCCTGATCTTTGCCACCCTTTTAATTTATCTTTTGAGAAGATGACAACATGTAGACAGTTTTTCAATCCTTATCATTTTTCATTATATAGCTTTACTGAGCAATGTGCCTTTAGAAGATCCTAGTTAGCTCCATTGACAGCAATAAAAACAGACTAGAGATCAGGCTTTGATGTCAGAAATACCTGAGCCCACGGGCTGACTCTCCAAGGCGCTGGCTGTCTGACCTTGATGAGATTTTTTAGCCAATCCATGCCTCTATTTTCTCATCAATAAATAGGGGCAATGAGATCTACTGTCAGAACTGTGAAGTGCAGAGCTTATAATGAGCACTTAATAAAATGGTAGGTATTATGACTGCTTTTTGCTTTCTTCTTCTTAATATCCACATCAAATGTTTTGAAATGCTATTTTATCCTTTTTTTTTATAAAAGGGGAAAACTTCTCTTAGTTTCACATTTGAATTGACAAATGATTTCTTTTCAACATTTGCTTAATGCAAAAAAATTTTTAAAAAGAGCCTCTCTTCTGCTTAGTTTTTTTAAATTTCCAGAAAGAAAGATTAATCCCTTCTCCAAGATCTGATCACTACTTATCTCTAACACATGAGCGGAATTTCATGTACATATTTTTAATTTATTCTACATCTGATTTCATAGCATTTTAAGGTACTGTGTTATAAGCAATAAAATCATTAAAAATTTGAAGAGCATTAAAGAAATCTGTATTTTATTGAGTACTTATGGATGCCAGGCAGTGTTTGTGGAGGGTACTATTATTATCCTTATTTGGCACATCAGATGGGGAAACTTAGGTTCAGAAGAGATAAGTCTTCTCCCTCCCTGTCACAGAGCTATCAAATGCCAGAACCAACTGGTAACAAACATGCCAAAGGGAAATGGAGCAAGACATTAATGTTTATAGATTGCAGCCTGAAGGGCCTGTGTGGTTGCTATAGTTGTGCTACAACTTGACTGTGAGCTTCCTGGTAGTGAGTGCAAGAATGCAAACAAGATATTTCTCCAGCTTGGCCTTTTCTATAGGGAAAATGTACATCAGGACTGAAAAATAAGCAAAGCCATTCTTAATACTTAATGTGTGGGAGAAACATCTTGCATAATTTTTGTGATAAGACTATAGAAAGTCCCCATGATAGAACTAAATATTTAAAGCTGAAAGTAACCATTTCTTTCTGCTTAAAAAAAAAAAAATGGTTTTTTAAAAAAATTCTTTCTGGGGAAAAAAAAAAAATTGTTACTTAGCACTGGACTCCATCTCTTTTTGATAATTATTCAATCCAGGCTCTGTCAAAGCATCATACTGAGAAAAGATTCATGTTAAAAAGCTAGTGGGGAGTTGAGGAGGACAGAGAGCAGAGAACGCCTCTCTGCCTTATCATTTTTATTTAGATTGACATACCTTTGATTATAATTAGGGATAACCGTTAGCAGTTAAGACTCCATAATCCCATCATTAGTTGTCAAGAGATTTTCATGGGGCACACTCTCATGCGTCCCTTTCATTTCTGTTTCTTAACTCCTTGGGCAGCCCGCAGTTGAAGGGTGGCTCTAAGGAAAAGATTTTCTGCTGCCGTTGAAATCTTCTAAGCTGACACACAAGTAAGGACACAAATGACACCTTGTGACAGTACTGGCACCTCTCAGGAGCCCACATCTTCCTGCCTGATGTTTCTGGTGGTGTCCTCCACAATGTCACCTGTTCCTGACGGTTTCATTCCACAGCCATCTTGTACATAGCTGCGAGGAGATCTTCAGCCTTTTTGAGGGTTGCCCATAAAGTAGACGAAAAGGGAACTTATTTTTAAAATTCTCTTCCATTTGCCCACTCCATTAGACCCTCCAAGTTGTTTTCCAAGGTGGAGGTCAGCTTAGAAGACATTTGCTGTAGAAAAACCCATACAGAGACTTCCCTACGCCTTCCAAGCTGTAGGCAGTTGGTTTTCTGGTTTGTGTCATGAAGCATCTATCACGCATTTGAGACACATGGTTGATTTATTATGAGTTGAGCTTTAAAAGAGGAAGTTCAAAAGTTGAGATTTTCCAGTGTGTTGATTACCCCTGGCATGCCATCCATATTTAAATGGTTCAAGGAGGAGACCATGGAGATAAATAACAGCTCTGCCTCCCTCCTCTCCAGGGGTCTGATGAAGCTCCCCTTGACAAAGACTTTGGTTGGTGTTTCATTGGTACAGAATTTGTGATCTCATTGGTCCCAGTCCAACCAATCTGTGGTTAAGGATAGATCTGTGGTTAAGAGTAAAGGCTCTGAAATAAAGAAATATATATTCCAATTGATTATTGGAATATTCAGTTCTACTCATAATGAGTCACTTTGTAGAAGTCACTTCAGTGATCTAAGCTCAGTGTTCTCCTCCATAGTATCAATATCTCATTGGATCATTGTGATGTTTAATGAAAATGATGCAAATGTGGTGGGTCCAAAATTAACAATCATGCCAGGAGCAAGACAGCAAGACCTTGTCTCAAAATAGAAAATAAAAAAGGCTGGGAGTGTAGCTCAGTGGCAAAGCACCCCTGGGTTCAATCCCCAGTATCAAAAATAAAATCAAATTAACAATCATAACCCAATGTTACTGACATATAACTTCAAAATTTCTATATTGATTCACACACCCTAAGGTTTGATGGAAGAGAAAGCAAGTCCCCCGCCATCCAGAAACTCACCTACTGTGTTCTGTCCAGTTTATTTTGGTGACCTCCTTCTCCAAGAGCAATTAGTCTGAGTCTTTGTTTTCAGTTGTGGAAAATGACATGGAAGAAAGGAATTAAGAAAAGGCAGAACTACAGCAGATGACATTTTAAAATATTATCCACCTACCCATGTGGAGCTGTGTCTTGCATATCAAAGTATTCAATGCATTTAAGCAATTATTTTATTCATTCTAAGAATTGAAATTTGTCCACCAAATTTAAAGGGTTTCTTCACACAGAGATTTCTCTTAGGAAAAATTAAATAAAGCACTAATGATGAAATTCAGCAACGTAAGTAAGCCAATTTGGGTTTTCAAATTGTAAATCAATTTGAAAAATATTAACTGCAGGTTTCTCCCAGGATTACACCATTAAAAACCCCACGTCTCCATTTCTACTTTGCCTTTTTGTCACCGTCTTTTTTTTTTTTTTGCAAATGATAATGTTTTCTGCGTTTTTCAGCATCTGTCTTTCACGTTCATTTTTCACTTTCAACTATAAACACTTTTAAGAAGCCCTACAACAGGAGCCAGGTGTCCTAACCTCATCACTCCATCACCGTGCGAGCAAATCATTTAAGCCCCCTCTGCTTCAACCTCTTTGTCTTTAGGGTACCAATATTTCTGCAGTGTGTATCGGAAGAGGGTTTCTATAGAAATGTGCTTTGGAAACATGAATGTCACTTCAAAATGGCCGACTAAACCAGGCTTTGAAGTTGAAAGTACCAAATGAATGGCAAAGCTTTGGGGGATCCATTTATGACTAATGGTGACGGATTTTTCTGGTCTCCTCTCTGCACATTCTAAGTCATCTCGTTCTTAGAACTGCAGAAGTGGGATTCGAGTAATTTGGCTTATTCTCGGTATCATTTTAATAAAATTCCCTTGTCGTGTTGGAAGAAAGAAACTCCAAATTATTGTCTTTAGGATTCATTCACCTTACATATACTTACCAAGGACCTACTGTGTGACAGGCATTGGATTTTACACTGGGGATCTTGCTGACATGGAAATGCACAGAGACCCCCACCCTTCTGGGGTTCCCACACCAGCATAGGAGACAGACACTAAACCAATAATTACACATATGAGGACTCGTTTATGAGCTGCAGTGAGTCCCAGGAAGGCAACATGAGAAGCCGATGAAGATTATGAAAAAAGTACTTAGTCAAGCCCAGTGGATCCCAGAAGGCTTCTCGAAGGAGGTGACGGGAAGCGGAAACTTCAAAGTGAGAAGGTGTGAACCAAACCAAGTAGGGGAAGAGCATCCTGGGAGGGGGAAGGGCCCCCGTCCCCAAGACCCAGGTACAATGCAGCAGCTTTCCGAAGGCCAGTGTTCCCAAGCCCTGACAGCAAGGGCCAGAGGGACCCAGGAGAAGTTAGAGATCAAAAGGGAGTTGTAGAAAAACAGCACTTTGTTTTGTTTTGAATTTCTAAGTGTGGTAGAGGTCATTGGAGGACTTGAAGCAGAAAGGAATGAAGGGCACTGCTGGGATCCAACTTGGGCTTTTATAGGCGCACTGTTGGTCATTTGGAAAATGGACAGAGGAGGCCAGGGAGAGAGTCCCGCAGCCATCCAGGGAAGGCTGCTGTGAGAAGGAAGTGGGTCTGGAGAGCAATGATGCGTCCAGGTGGCAGCAGCACAGGGAAGTGAAGCTGCGATGACTCAGGCGCCCGGACAATGCCCGCTTCTGGCTGGTGCCATTGACTAGCGGGAGGTTCCGTTTCCTGTGCAGAGAAATGCAGCCGGGGAACAGATGCAGAATGGGTTATTTGTTTTTTTGGTGTTTAGCTTTTTTGAGTTCTTTATATACACTAGAGATTAGTGCTCTATCTGATGTGTGAGGGGTAAAGATTTGTTCCCAAGACGTAGGCTCTCTATTCGCCTCACAGATTGTTTCTTTTGCTGAGAAGAAACTTTTTAGTTTTAGTCCATCCCATTTATTGATTCTTTATTTTAATTCTTGCACCAAAGGAGTCTTATTAAGGAAGTTGGGGCCTCATCCCACATAATGGAGATTAGGGCCTACTTTTTCTTCTATTAAACGCAGTGTTTCTGGTTTTATTCCTAAGTCCTTGATCCATTTCTTTTAATTGTTATAATTTTTTATACATTTATTTATTTATTTTTATGTGGTGCTAAAGATCAAACCCAGTGCCTTGCACATACTAGACAAGAGCTCTACACTGAGCCACAGCCTCAGTCCCAGTCCTTGATCCACTTTGAGATGAGTTTTGTGCATGGTGAGAGATAAGGTTTAATTTCATTTTGTTGCATATGGATTTCCAGTTTTCCCAGCACATTTGTTGAAGAGGCTATCTTTTCTCCAATGCATGTTTTTCACAACTTTGTCTAATATAATTGTAATTTTGTGGGTTAGTCTCTGTGTCCCCTATTCTGTACCATTGGTCTACCAGTCTGTTTTGGTGTCAATACCATGCCATTTTTGTTACTATTGCTCTGTAGTATAGTTTAAGGTCTGGTATAGTGATGCCACCTGCTTCACTCTTCCTGCTAAGGATTGCTTTAGCTATTCTGGGTCTCATATTTTTCCAGATGAATTTCATGACTGCTTTTTCTATTTCTATGAGGAATATCATTGGGATTTTGATCAGAATTGCATTAAATCTGTATAGTGCTTTTGGTAGTATGGTCATTTTGATAATATTAATTCTGCCTATCCAAGAGCAAGGTAGATCTTTCCATCTTCTAAGGTCTTCTTTGACTTCTTTCTTTAGGGTTCTGTAATTTTCATTATACAAATCTTTTGCCTCTTCCATTAAGTTGATTCCCAAGTTTTTGTTGTTGTTGTTGTTGTTGTTTTGAGGCTATTGTAAATGGGGTAGTTTTCCTCATTTCCATTTCTGAGGATTTATCACTGATATACTGAAATGCCTTTGATTTATGGGGGTTGATTTTATATCCTGCTACTTTGCTTAATTCATTTACTAGTTCTAGAAGTTTTCTGGTGGAACTTTTAGGGTCTTCTAGTAATAGAGTCATATCATCAGCAAATAATGCCAATTTGAGTTCTTCTTTTCCTATGTGTATCCCTTTAATTTCTTTCTTATGTCTAATTGCTCTGGCTAGTGTTTCAAGAACTAAGTGCCTTGCTTCTGAAAAAGTTATTGAGGTGCTTGTGAGATGGTCACAGAGAGATGCCCAGAAGCCCATGGGCATGAGCACGCAGGAGCCCTGGGTGGTGCCACCTAGGAAGGACTGTGTGGAGCAGGGTCCTCAGCCTTGCAGACCCAGCATTGCCATTCCAGGATATGCATCTTGTCACTCTCCTGAAATAAGATTCATACAGCAGGGGACCAGCCTACACATATAATTTCAAAAAGAAATCGTCTAATGTTAGGTCTGTACAATCAGAAAGAAAGCGAGAGCATTTAGGCACAAAAATGCACTAGAAGAAGGTTTCTCAAACTTGAATCTGCTATGCATAGGATTCCCTCACCCCACCCCTGTCCCCTACCAAAATGCAGATTCTGAATCAGCAGGTCTGAGGTGGCCAGCATTCTGAATGTCTGATGAGCTCCAGGTGAGACCCATGCTCTGCCTTGTAGGCCACATTCAGAATAAAGAGGCCCTGGGAGATATAATGAGGTCATGTAAGTGCCTGTATTGCAGAGTCACCCCAAACATGCATCATACATGAGGTCCCCACAGAGTGTCAAATGGTATTTCAAGTATCATGGAAAGCCCTGCCCACAGTGACTTTCTTTTCCACTGTGGCAAATAACTCCCATTAAAATTCCCAACAAACAAGGTGCAATTTCTTTTTATTAGATAGCTTTATTTCTAGAAAATGCAGTGTTTTAAACTATGCATAAAAGACTGTTTTAAACTATGCATAAGTTCTAGGCTCAGATCATTCATTATAAAAAGGTTTTAAACCAGGGAATGCCTTTCATTCCCAAAGGGACACTGGGCAATATCAAAGGCATTTGGGTTTGTCACAGTTGGGGTAAAGAGGTGCTCCTGGAACCTGGTGGGTAAAGCCAGGGATGCTGCTGACCTACGATGCTCAGGGGTCTCCTAGAGCATAAAGGCTCTGGTTCAAGTAGGGGACACCTGCCCTACAGCAAGAGTCCAACAAAGTGCACAAGGAAGGGCCACACCACCGGTACAAGGTCTCCACGTTGCAAAATGCCCCACCTTCCCAGCCCCTGATCATTGAGTACCAGAGGTGCCCCTCACTGTGGCCATCCCAGAAGGCACCCAAGGACAGAAGTGCAGCTGCAGCAGCCGTGGGAGGGAAAAGTGCACAGGACAGGGAGGACCGAGCCAGGGCAAGGGAAGAGGAAGAGCCAACCCAGGACTCTTCAGAGGTCGACAAAGGCCAGCACAACCCACTAAAGTATATGTGGTTCCGCCCATCTGTTGGTGCCGCTGAAATTATTATGAAAATAATTGCATCTCTCCGCCTGGCTCTCCCTCACAGCCGAACACAGCCAGTGACTTTAGATATAGGACTAACATTGTTATTTATTTCTGTCTTATTTTTAACATATTAAGGGGAAGACCACATTCAGCAACAAAGCCTGGTCTAACTACCACTCGAGAGGCCACGATGCTATTTTTCTTCTTTTTTTTTTTTTAACCATTCATTCCAAACAGAGAGAAAGAAGAACACTAGTTCTCTTATTCTCCCTTTCTTTGTGTTCTAGTTTTAATTTTCTGCTAAGGTCTCATCTTAAGACCTAGAGAAAAACAAGGTTTGTTTCTTGTCTTTTAAGGTAAGCAATCATAGGGGGGGAAAATGAAAAACAAAACACCAGTATATTGCCCTAAAGTGGCCTCAGATTCAGGCCTCCTCTTTGCCATCCTTCTTGTGGTACAGGGCACCGAGCTTGCCAAACGTCCCCCACTGCCATCAGTCCTGGGGGCATAGGAGGGGCTTCTCACATAGAAATAGCCTCCCAGCCGGGAAGAAACAGTGACCTCGGTATCTGAAACTCAAAAGTAGCTGCATTCAGATACCCCTGAGGAAATGCCTCTCAATTACTAATAATGCTGAGGTCCCACCCTTTAAGACATTACTAAACCTTCATGGGAAATACCCGAAGCAATGGTTAAAGAGACCAGAAGGACAACAGACCTGATGGCTTCTCTGTTTCCAAGCTGACAAGTGTCGCCACTGTGACCACCTGCATTGGCATGGTGAGGCTGATGGGGCAAAGGCCTGGCTTAGCCTGGAACCCACGAGTGGACACTCAGGATGTGTCATCGCTGCAACCGGATCCTCTTAGGATCCAAAAGGCCAAAGAAGCTGAGCAGAGAGTCCCAAAAGTCAGTAGTGATAGCAGAAACAAGCTTGCAGCACCAGAACAAGAACCTGGTCCTCAAGTTCACCTGTGAGTGTTGCATAGAGAAGAAAAGAGGTATCAGTCAACCTGGCGAGCGTGAGGCTCAGCCAAGGTCTGTACCCGTGCGGGACTTCTCAGAGTCCAAATGTGCTGCTGTGTGTTATATGACTCCAAGAAGGGGGCCGTAGTGTCGTTTTTCTCCTCTTGCTCCTTCTCAGAGCAAACTCTGCCCTAAGAGAAGCCTAGCCATAAAAATCTGGGTGTTGCTCAAATCTGGAGCAGCATCAAGGAGGTGATCAGTAAACAGACCCAATAAAGCTTCTGCCTCTTTAATATCCCAGACAGGAAGCAGAAAACAAGGACCATAAACACACCTCATGTAACGTCCTTGGGCAGGGACTTCAGCCTGCCTCACAGCGGAACTCTGGGGTAGTGTCTGGCCACTCTCTCTCTTCGACCCACCTCTTGCCTTCCAATCACATGACCACCCTCCTTGGGGTTTCTAGGCCTGCCAGGGTCCCAACCAGACCAGACGCTGCAAGGGACCTTTGTCCCTGGAATGCACATCAACATCGAATGGCTCCCTCCACTGATAGTAAGCAAGGTGCTCATCTGTGATGTAAGAGACTGAAGTGCACAGGACCCGCCACTGTGGGAAGGCCTGAATTTAAAGCCATCCTGTTTTTTCCTAGCTGTGTGATCCTGGACAAGTCACTTCCCTCTCTGAGACTTTTTATCTCATTTTTTAAATGAATTTGTTTCAAGAGTTAGCAGTCTTATGCTTAAAGGTACCTGGGATTGGGTAGGTATCTAAAAATGGGTTGATAGAACTGGTGTTGTGCTATTCCTTGCTGAAGAATCATTTAAAATGCCCACTGTGATCCTCTTGTGAGCAATTTCTCTACACATGTCAAATCTTGTATGACTTTTATTAATTTGTCTTTATTTTTCTACTAAAAACTTGTAAGCTTTTTTTTTTTTTTTTGGTCCAAAAAGACTCCTCATATTTAGATCCAAGATGGTTCTCACTAAAATGAACATTACCACTACTAAATAATAGCATTTAAATAAGGAACTACACTCAGACTGGACTGATGAAAAAATCACACTTTCCACTTCCCACATGGTAATCCAACAGCAGAATTTCTGGGAAAATAAATCACCCCATTAGTTTTTAAATAGCATGCCCCCACCATGAAGAAGTCCACAACTTTTGACTCAAGAATTCCAGGCATGGATGCCGCAGTCTGGCTGGGGGGGG
>NW_026000026.1:9786765-9824904 GCF_001458135.2 Marmota marmota marmota
CCGGGGGGTGACGAGCAACTTGTGTACATTGATACAGCAGGAGTGGGAGCCGTTTATTGTAGGACAGGAGGGGTATATATACATTCCACACAGCTTATCTTAATTAACATAAACTTGATACAGCAGTCAACCAATAAGGAATCTCCACACTTAATGGCTCACTGGTGTTACTTCACAAACCACTCCCTCTGGCAAAATGCCAGGCGCCATCCAGACTTGTTTACAGACTCTAACATTTGCTAGGCGCCATCCTGACTTGTTTACAGACTCTAACACATGGAATTTAGGCCTATAAGAATATACCAACATACTTTTTAAAAGCTTTAAACACAAAGATGTTCATCACAGTGTTATGTATTATTAAATAGCATTGGAAGCAAATTCAGTGTCCAACGTGACAAGAACATTTTAGCAAACTATGATCATGTATGTGATAGAATTTATGCCACTGTTCACCAAGATACTTTCCACGGAGAAAATACACACAGGGGCATCGTACGACCAGAACCTACTACCACATACACCTAGAAGAAACACATGGGGAAAGACAAGACCAGAAAGAAATGTAGCAGAACATACATCCACAAGAGCTTTCCCTGGATAGAGAAATAAGAGGTTAAGTTTTTTAAGATGTTTTATAATGAAAAAAGTCACACATTATATTATTTATTTTTAATTTTAGTAAAATAACACAAAATTTATCATCTTAACTTTTGGGGGGAGGTGGGGTACTGGGGATTGAACCCAGGTTGTTTTACCACTGAAGTATACCCCAGCTCTTCTTATTTTTTAGGACAGGGTCTTGCTAAATTGCTCAGGCTGGCCTCAAACTTGCAATCCTCCTGCCTCAGCCTCCCAAGTTTCCACCAGTTCATCTTCACCATTTTAGTATATTGACACTGTTGTGCAACCAAAAATATCCATCCGCAAAAATCTTTCACCTTGCAAAATTAAAACTCTGTGCCCACTAAACAAAAACTCTCTTTTCCTCTCTCCTCTCCACCCTTATCCCTTGGTAACCACCTATTTCCTGTTTTATGATTTGTCTACTCTAAATACATCAGGTAAGGGATATCATATAGTGCTTATCTTTTTGTGACTGACTTTTCTTTACTTGACATAATATCCTCAAGATTCACCCATGTTGTAAAATGTGTCAGAATTTCCCTTCTTTTGAAGGCAGAGTAATATTCCAGGGCATTGATGCACCACACTGTTTATCTATTCACTCACTGACGCACACTTGGCTGCTTCCACCTTTTGACTAGTGTGAACAATGATGCTATGAACACGGATTTGCAACTATCCCTTTAGTACATAAGTGTTTTCATTTTTTTTTAAATATTTGAACACTTTTTTTCCTGAGTGGGCTCCACTTTTTATGTCCCATCTTCTGGTTCTATGAGACCCTGGCCCAGGTTAACTAGGATTCCACTCTGAACATAATCCAAATGCAGCAGAACCACTGGGCAACTCCACTACCCTGGGGAAATAAGTGCCTGGGCTGTACCTCAGAAAATAATGCATCTTTTTGTTGTTCTGATCCCCATTACAGGACAAATGCCTTAGTCTCCGCTTTCCAGCCTGGACCCCCACACTGAGCCCTTCTTCGGCCCACCGCCCTGCCTGCTGCGGGCACTGAACTCACTGACCTCCTCCTGACACCCTGCACCAAGAAGACTGCCAAAAAAAAAAATCACCCCGCATCTCTCTCCATCCTCACTAACAATTTGGTAATGAAGTATTGATTTCCACTTCTCCGCTGATGGACGATATTAGATTTTCATTGATAAACTGCATCGGGCTGTCTCGTCTCCACGGTCCCCTTTTCACGGTCACAAGAAAACGGTCACAAGTGCCACTGAAGAAAAATAATGACTGGGAACACTGATGCGCTTATTTTGTCAGTTTGTAACAGGAAAGGGAGGGGTAGTCCTCGCCGTCCAACGTCCGAGGGGGCCGCCCGAGATGCGGACACTTGGAAGGCTGCTTTGGGTGGTGATGTCCGTTTCCTATTTATAACCCCTCTGGGAACGTTTGTCTAAAGGAAATGTTTCTGTTCAGTGTAACAATTACGGTTGCACCTGGATTGCCCAGGCCTGCCCCTGCGCTAGGGAGCCATTAATCACTGCAAAGGAGAAGAATTATTAAGTTAAGGCCAGAGCTGGAGCCAAGAAAGCCTCCGAACGATGTTCGTCTTCTGTGAAAGTTGTGCAAATAGTTAGCCTTAGCCGTGCTGCTGCCAAGGACTTTTTCCCATGCAGCGGTAGGCATCTTTATCATGGTCATTATCTGGACTGGTTTAAAACCTAGTTCTGAGCCCGCAGCCCTGTCACTTGAGACCTGCAGATTGGGAGAAGGGGCGAGATGTAGAATCTGAGAAAAGCAAGAAGATGAGATCATGGCAGGGTGGAAAGTTCAGCAGCGGCCTTTTCTGGTAATCCCTTCTTGCAGGACTGGTTGTTTATGGGCTCTGGAACACAGCTGAGCTTTAGGACCAACAGAAAGCGTGAAATAGGGTGTCCATTTTAAATGTGTTCCTGCAACTTTTTTCATTAAAACTTTAAGGGCCCAATTTTAATTTGTGGAATATTCCCGTTAATAATGAGATCTAATTAAGACATCCATTAAAAGCCCGTTAAAGTTAATTTAACGTAAAAATTCCAATAGAACTGTATTAGATTTTCTCCATTAAATTAACGTTATGGATTTTTAACGGATGTCTTAATTATACGTTATTATTAACGGGAATACTGTATTACACAGATTAAAATCAGGTCCTAAGTCAACTTGGAAAGCTAGGAGCATGTTTTAATATTAAAAGTCTTGCATACCTAGCATGCAGTTTGGAAGGGGTAGATCTGTTTATTCTATACAATGGAAAGCAACCTATAATAGATGTATCCATCAATGCATTTAAACAATGAATTTTCTTATTCTCAAAGGACAAATAAATATGGATCATGTTGTAAACTGCTACTCAGCTATAGGTGAAATATTAAGCTACTCTAGGCATAACACAAGAAACTAGATGATTCTGAAACAAATGAAATATTATGTGTTGTTGTTTTAATTACCAAGTTTATCAACAACAGCAGCAACTCAACACTGACAAAATGAAGCCAGATATAGCCTCTTCACCATTTCTCATAGAAGCTGCCTATTGGAATTGTTTTGGAAATTTTGCCATGATCCCTAAATTCAACATGGGATTAAAAAAAAGGGGGGGGGGACTTCTTATTTACCTCCTAGGGAAAGTGTTGCCCTTATGCCACATATAATAGCAAATTGCTTTTTTTATGGCATGCATAACCTAGATGGGAAAAATATGGCGCTTCAGGGAAGGAGGGAAAAAGTAAATGAAGTTCCAGGAATGTCATTCTGAAGTAATGAGGCATGGACAGAAAATATACCCCTCACATCATCGGATTGAGATGGCAGTCGAAATAGCTTCATTGAAGTGTCAGCACTCATCCATCAATCAATCACCCACAAGGAAAAATAGCAACAGTACAACGGGGCGGCTTTTATGGGATTTACTCATGGGCATAGGGAATAGCGGCTCAAATGTAGTTCTGACATGAAAAGCAAGGTGCTGATATTATTTTTTATGATGGGAGGATCATAAAGTGAATTGAGAACAGCGAGGTCTGTCTTTGCTTAACCTATTCAACCAGAAATGAATGGAACTCAACTGGAAAGGAACAGTCTTCAGATGGGTTAAGATTGAAGGGTGGACTCTGCCGAGCACTGTCCTTCGACAACGAGATTCTATTAAAGGAAAATCAATGCATTAGCATTGGTGTTCCTGAAGCTGTTAAAAATCGCTTCAACCCAGGGTTGTTAGATAAAGTTACATAATTCAGATCCTACTGCAACCATCCAGAAGCAAATTCGGAGCTCCTGCTCCAGTTAGGGAGAAACAATTGCAATTCTAAACCCTTTGGAAATCGTTTTCTAAGGAAAAAAAATAATAAATCATCTGCTTCCTCATAGAATCTATATGGCAATTTCTCTGGTGGAATGGGGTGGGAGGCAAGAGACAAAAATATTGATAAATTTGGTAAGACTCATGAATCCTCACTTGGCAACCGGGAATGTCACAGCTAAGGGACAGGTGTTAATGTTCTCCTTAGAAAACAAGATCTGGGCTGGCACTGAGATACATTCCGCTCTCAGTATAATTCTAGAGGCCATGTCTGTCTTCATTTGGCAAGCCCTGTGAGGCTTCTAGAAATTTCTTCCTGGAGAGAAGAACTAAATAACATTAATTCAAGAGAATAGTTTTACATGCTTTTGTACCATTTCCTTCCTTTCTCTGAATAATCCTAGTTCAAAAAAGCTGGAGCTTCAGAAGTGGCAGAGAGAATGACATGTGAATATCATTTCTTAAAGCTCTGTCCCAGCACCTCCCCTTGGTATCAGGGACAGTGAGAGATTGCCTTTCCTTCCCTATCCCTCCTTCCAGCTAAGGCCATCAACCAACTGAAAACTGAAATGGCCATTAAAAAATCACAAATGTTTGCATCTTAAGTATTTGGCTCCTTTTGTAGCTCAGCAAATCCAACAAATCTATAGTGTGTTAAAAAGCACCAGCAGCACAAAACACAACAGGGAACACAATTTATTCAGCAAATTCACCCCAAAGATCTGATCAGGTACCCATTTTGTGCCCAGCTCTGTTCTAGGTGCTAGGAGTTGCCATGGTAGACACTGCACCCAACAACCCCACCCTCCCGTCGCTGAAAGCAACCCATCCAGGCAGCCGACACCAGATGTCTACCTGGGGGCAGAGTCCACATAGGATCAGAATAAGAGTATTTCAGCATAAGGAGTTTTCCCTCTGAAAAGCATTCAGGGAGGAAATAGCTTTAAAATAGGTCAAAGCCTAAAACAGAATATAATCATGGAATAAATTGGAGACCCCAGACAGTCCCCACAAAATTTCCTTCAGGCTGTAAATAGATCTCTTAAAACTCACCCCAAAACATGCCGGCTCAGTTGCTTGACGCTTGCATAACTAACATCTTAGGCAAAAGCCTCTGAACTTAGCTGAAATGCAGAAAACAGACAAGTGCAATGACATGTTTAGGGGTAACTGTGTTGAAGCCGTGAGATGTGTGTGAGGAGTGTGTGTGTGTGCACGTGTGACAGACACACACGCGCATACATGTATATGAAGGCCGCTGTTGTTTTCCATGCTTCATGGAGAGTGCAGCAGTGAGAGTCTGTGATTTTCTAAAACTTTCTGCAGTGAATCCAAAGATCACAGGCCCCACGAGGCACCTGCATCCTGTGGCTTTTCTATAACTTCCTGAATTATTTGACTATGTTCAAACCTTCTTTTTCATCAGGATTTCATTTTTTTAAGTTTGTCAAGTGTTTTTGCCTTTAAAAAGACATTAAATGTGCCCTTTTCCACATTATTTTCTTATCTCTGCAACAAGAAATGGTAGTGTATAGACAAATGCTAAAATAATAACAATAATAAGGAAATGTATTAAAGGTTTAAACCTACACACGCATACACATATGTAGTTCTACCGAGCAATAAAAGTAGTATCTATTTTGAACGTGCATTAAGCACCAAAAAAAAAAAAAATCAAAGCTGAACTTTCGGTTTATTTTGTTCCCTCTGTGAGATGTTAAAATGCTAATTTCATTTTCTCCCTTCTTCTATGTGGCATTTTTCTCAAAATATCTATGAAATACTTTTAGACAAAGATTGAGCTGGAGAAAGAGATACAAATTTCCATCCCCCCAGACATAGAGATGTGTTTCCATTGTAGGAAAGCATTAAACATTTTGAAACTTGTGAATCATCTTTAGAATTTCAACAGCGGAATTTTACCTCTTCATCCAAAGTAAAAGCCACTTATCTCCTTTGGTTTCCTGTGACAGATTCAGAGGCAGACGCAGATATACAATTTCCAGGCTCTAGTTAATCTTCTTCCAATAGTTACGAACAATGGGCTAACGGGCGTGGGTGTTTCTCCAAAAATTATTCATGCGCAAGGCAGCCCAAAGCTTCAGGGAAAACTAGAAATGTTTTATGGATTAGAATAGGCCTGTTTTAAAATGCTAGTACCAGGTGGAACGCTATTTCTGCAACAGGACTCTGTCCATTTCCTTTGGAAAAATATATTCCAAGTAAAATGGCTATTCCAAGGAGTGACACCCTGGCTTGACAGCGTTTGGCACACAAATGATCTTACCAATAGCCATACAATTATCATTAAGGCCTTTTACCATACAGTCTGTTTAGAAAAGACAGATCAAATGCTAACAGCCCGTTGTATCATGTTTATTTGCTTAAAACAGCTTTTGAAAGTACGAGTAATAACTCTTTCGTGAGAACCCCCCAGGAGAAGTTGGAAATTTTGAAGAAATGCATTGCTTAAAAAAAAAAAAAAAAAAATCTAAGCACTCCCTTCAACCCTTTCAGAAAATAAATTTAAGTGTGCTCGCTGAATTATCTTGAACCTGAACCCTACACTTGGACATCAGTCCCCAGGCAATGGCTAATATTTACAGAAAGAACAATCATGCGATTATGTTGCAAGTGAAGACTGTGCCTGGTTATATTTTCACTTTCTAAATGACTCATATAACATTCAGAAATTATAAATGTGTATGCATTTTTTAAGTACACAAAATCCCACCAGTCTGCAAAGAAAAAGTAAAACCTACGCCTGTTCTGCATTGAGATAAATACTACAGAAACATTCCAGTCCTGCAATACAATATTTTGGCTTCACAACACGTCAGATATTAAAAGCATGCAACACAAGTCAAAAACAATGACCAAAAAAAAAATTGTATTTGGATCAGAGTTTTGAAAGGTCATAACATCCTGGGTTACAATATACTTTTTGGTCTCTGACGCTATCCTTCTAATCCCTTCTAACTTTGATTCCAAACAGCCAAGCACTGTCAGGGAGTCATAAACTTCCAAGCCCCTTTTAAATCAGGAACACAGCCAATCAGAAACAATCTTTATCTGGGCAGCCAGTTCCTGCTCTGCACGGCTTTTGTAACATTTTAGGAAATCTGGCATCAAACTCATTACATTATATATTTGCCCCCTTGCATGAAGTCTAGATTTTGAGTTGTTTCTTTTCAAAAGGGTAGTGGAGAAAATGGGTCAGAGTGAGCTTCAAGAATCACATTCATCCTTGCTCTGAAGGAAAGTGTTTACTTGCCAGAGAAGAAAGGCAAACACATTTTTGTATTAGGAAAGCAGACCAGTCATTTTCAAAGGAAAATGGCTGCGACCATACTTGTACAATGAACATGTCTGTGCAAGCGCACT
The DNA here is from genome assembly GCF_001458135.2 of Marmota marmota marmota. Taxonomy (NCBI): domain Eukaryota; kingdom Metazoa; phylum Chordata; class Mammalia; order Rodentia; family Sciuridae; genus Marmota; species Marmota marmota. Next base: position 9,794,078 of record NW_026000026.1, read on the forward strand.
AATTTTCTACCACCTGCATGCTGTATATAATACACACCTGTATACTAGGAAGGAAAATCGGGCTGTTTTCCCTGTGTACCATGCAGCTTGGATGGCTGGGAACGTAAGCCTGCGTGCATTTTTATACTGTACATATTTGTATATACTAACGATATCGCCATGTATGAACACAGATTTTGTTCTATCTGCTTGTTTCTGTTTCTTACCAAACTGGTCCACAATGGGATTCTTTTGTATCGAAAAAATATGCTTGTGATTTTTTTTTCCTGATCATTCTCTTTCGATAGCTTATGAAAGAATTAGATCTGCGTTTACAAAGAAATGATAAGAACCATGTATGTCCGTCTGCATGAGTCCTGTCCAATTGCTGGATCTAGGGAGGAACCAACGTCCTAATTCAGAGTTTTCCTTTCAAGGCATGCTTTACCCCGTGGGAAAACTGCAAACTCATCCATGTAGAATTTTCCTCTTTGTATTTTATCTAATAGTGCCTGAAAATTTTTTTAATGTCTTCTTAGAGGAAGAATTCATAATTGTCAAAATTTGAAACATTAGCTTAATTTTGTTTTTATGACCTCGCGATTCTTCTCCTTATTTATTCGGTTGCTGTTGTAATGGGGCCCCAGGCCATTCCTGACATCGATGTGTTCTTCTTCTGCATTAAGGATGTTTTTAAAATTACAGAGATTATTGAGCCAACAGGCTGTTTTAATCAAAACCATGTTTCACTTGTTTTTGATGATTATAAATTGTCCTTGCAATGAAAAAGAAAAAAACAAAAAAAAAAAAAAAAAAAACTTTTCTGCTAGGAAGATTATACCACCCTGTGGCCAAACAGATTCATCACAGATGGGTGTCTATGCCCACTTCTCCGGGATCTGGAACATTCTTCCCCTGGCTGGCCACAGTTTCTTGCACTCCCCATCATCCTGTCATTAGTTCTCAACGCAGTCACTGTTTGCAAATTTCCAAAGGCCTTTTGCCATCTTGTCACTGCCCAAAGACAACAACCCTGCTGGAAGTGGTGTCTTTCCAACCTCAAAGAACGCAGGGAGTTTTAGAAAAGGGGATCCTTCTTTCATCCCAGAGTGCCTCCAGCTTGTCATCCCTCCTAATTAGATACAGTTTGGTCTTAATATCCCATATAACCTCAATCAGATCAAAAGCAACACTGGGACCCGCCCCTTGCTGAATAAAAAACGAGTCTGAGAGCACTTAACGGTGTGAGCTTGTGCGAGATACTGCAGCCCCAGAATCGTCTGTAGCAGGAGAGGGATTCTCATACAGTTTTATCACTAGGAATAAATTCTGATGGTGGAGATGGAGAAAACCCTTAAATTATATCACAAAAGCCATTATTTTTTACACCTAAAGAGTTTTTTGTTTTTTTTAAGGAAAATCATTCTACTTTGAGAACTGTAATTAAAGCCCTAAATAATAGATACTACTTCTTTTAGCTATTGTGAAAAAATAACAATAAACAATACACTCTCCAAGGTTGTATGGACCCCCTCATTTCCATCAGAAAGGTTTCTATATTATATTTTTAAACATGATAACTCTTTCCTTTGTGGTGAAAAAAAAAAGTGTTGTTGTGTTTTTGTTTTGGTTTTGTTTTTGTTTTTTTTTTTTTTTTCCATTCAGCAGTTATTGGAAATAGACTGTTCCCATCTGAAACCTTATTATAATTTGCACCAGGAAACCCAACTGCCGACACTGAGGAGCTGGGTGTGTTCAATTATGACTTTGCTGGAGGCTGTCCCTCGTTGGATGCTGCAGATGTTGAACACCTTTCTGAAACCCAGCGGATCTGACACCGCTGAGACGCCCCTCCACACCATTAGCTTGGCGAACGGCTTCCTTCCCATCAATAGCGACTTCCGCTTTGGCCCTTCGAAGAAAAGGAAAATTAAAGGAGAGAAGGAAAAAACAAAAAAACAAAACAGATGCACTTAAAACATGAAAAGAATTATTTATATGATAAAAATATATTTAGATTTTCAAAGCACAAGACTGAATAGAAGTGCTCTTTTTAAGCTTTCTGGAGATGTTACTGTTAAATGTCTTTCTACATCAGGCTTAATAAATCTGTAATGACATTTGATGGATTGATTTCTGCCTATGTGTGTTTTTTAAAGATGGCAATAGAAGAGAGAGGTGAGGGAGAAGGAGAAGAGAAGGGGAGGTGAAGCAGCACCCCAGGGAGCCCGGGGTGGGGGGGTCCCATGGCCTCTGATGAATGGACCACCTCCAGCATCTCCTGGCCTCCACCGGATTTTCCCTTCTTACAGATGCCAGCCCCCTTGCCCGTCTTCCCAGCTGCCTTTGCACACGCTCACATCTGGCCAGCTGGTGCCTGAGTAATTTATGATGTCATCTCAACAGAGGCAGGAGCGGCTGTCTCACAAATTCAAGGCTGCAAGACAGAGGCCAGGCGTGATGGAGATGGCCCGGCCTTCCCCACCTCAGAGCGATGGCCCTGCTTCCTTCTCAGTTTCCCTGTGTGCTCCCCTCCATTTCCTTTAATGGCCTGGGAGAATTGGACCATGCCTCACACACGAGCTGCCCAAGCAGACACTGATGCCCCACCAGAAATGATTTGTGGTCTGCTCACAGCCAGCTCGCAGCTCCCATGTCGCGTGGCTGCATCAGACCCGGGCTTGTTGAATTATGACGGCCGCAGTGTCACCTGTTAGCTCTGCTTGGCTGCCGTGGCTCCATGTCTGACCATAATATATGACAGTCCAGGCTAGAGAAAGCAAGGCAGGTGAGGACAGGGGAGGTGGCAGAGGCAGAGGTGCAGACAGGCAGCTGGGACCGAGTCAGAGCCCCTGGTCTGCAGTTAATGTGTATTTACTGAGCACCTACTGTGTGCACACTAACAAATGAACGTGGAGATGTGTTTCTGAGAACAGGATGGAGAACCACACTCTGTGTGACATAACGCAAGACTAGGAAAGAAAAGAACACATTGGGACACTGAATAGAAGGACCATGGAAGCATGAGGTGGCACCCGCCAACCTGAGAAGTCACAATGTTCCCATAGGGAATGAAGCTAAAGGTAAAGCCTGGGCAATCATGGCTGGAGGTAACATCTCCAAGGAGCAGTGACAAGGGTGCACAGCCAGCCACCCTCCTCCCACGCCAATCCACCAAAACACACTGGATCTGTCCAGTGCTTATCTCTTCTCGGCTTCTGTGTGGCCTCACTGGTCCCCCGCCGGTAACCCTCAAGCCCTCCAACCCCTATCAGTTCTCTACACCGTAGCCAGATGATCTGCCAAAAAAGTAAATCCGATCATGTTGTTTCAGTTGTCCAGCCCCAGAGTTGTCATACTTTTTCTGTGATGGGTCAGCTCATGAGCATATTCATTTTGTGGACCATCCATTCTCTGACCCAGTAACTCACTCCAGTGTTGTAATGCAAAAGCAGTCACGGACAATAACAACAACATGAGTGTGGGTGTGTGACAATAAAACTTTATTCACAAAAACAAGACGTGGGCTAGATTTTGCCTGCAGACCAGTTTGCCAATCCTGAATCAAGATCCTCCAACATCCAGCTTTCCATTCACCTTAAATTGCTCTCCTGTGGAACCAGGTCTGTAAATGAAAATGCAAGGTAAGAACAGGTAGGTCACCAAGGAGTCATCTAGATTATAGTAACAGAAAACTCATCAACAAGAAAGCTAAGAATGTCCTTAAAGGGGCTTTCAAAACAATTACTACCATGAGCATTGGTGCCAATCTCAACCAGGAATCTGGGAGACTGTACAGAACCTGCCTCAGTTATCCTGCCTGAGGGGTGAGAGAGCTGGGGTATTTATACCCCTCCTCTGTTCAGAGATGAGCCGAAGGCTGCTACAGGGTGGGATGGGGTGCATTAATTCCCAAATGTCCCATCTGCCAAAGCTTGGGAGAATTAGGCTTCAGAATCCAGAGAACATGCAAGGCACAGAGTGACAGGTGATTGACGGCAGGGTGCTGAACAGCATGCGGAGAAATGGTTGATGCAAGGAACCCAGACCAGGCTCCCACAGCGCCCCACCTCACTGGGAGTGAAATCCAAACTCCTCCCCAGGCTGGGTTAAGGCCTGCCTGGTCTGTCCCCTGCTTACTTTCTGACTTAATGTCCCCTTATGCCCCCATCCTAACCATGCTGCCCTCAGACTGTTCCTAAATAGTACCAGGCTTGTTCCTCTGGTGGGAGCATCAGCCCTCCAGCCGGGCTTCTTCATATCTTTTGTCTGTGAATTTGAGGTCACCTCCTCCGAAAGGCATGCCCTGAATCCTCGTCTAGAGCACCCCATGAACATCCCCCTGAGCCCTGAGCACAGGCTTTGTTGTATCATTCTGGCCATTTATTATCATCAGTCTCCCTCGAAGGCCACTGTGCAAGAAGAGGAACCCGCGTGGGTCTTCCTGCACTTTCCTGTGAGAAGCAAACATCGGCATTCCATGGGCGCAGGCAAATCCCTGATCAGCCAAGGAATACTGCTCCCCGAGGCCTGGGAACTCCCCAGTCACTGTCTCCAAAGTGCTCTGAAGTGCTCTCTGCCTCCCCAGCACCCTTTCCTCCATCTACTCAGATCCACCTCCTCCTTCCCATCCCCACAGCAGTAAAACATCTCTCGAGGAGGTCACAGGCTCAGGACCGTGATCCACTGTATCTGGCAACATATTACTGAGCTGTCTTGACTTTCTGGGTACAAAGGCCTCCGTGAGCTCCACCTGGGTCACAGGACACGGTCTCAAGGAGGAGCAAGGAGAGGAAGATGTGAGGATGAGCCTTGCGCCCAGCTGCAGGCCCAGCTAAGGGTCGCAGGGTGAGAGTTTACTCTAAAGCCAGCAGATTCAAGGGGTCCCTCAAAGCCAAGATTCCCAAGGAGGAAAGATCAGGCATGACAGACAGACTTTGGGACTCCAGCAAGTCCCAAAGATATCCAATCTGTGTCTTCTGTATTGCAAATTTGCATCTATGATAAACAAACGGGGCACTTAAAAACACTTTAATTGTATTCAGTTTTTCACTAAATGTATGTATTATTGCCTTTTCAAAATTAAAGACTCAAGATTTCAGATAGATGAAGTATCGAAAAAATTTACAATGAGGTAAAGTTCCTATTAGTATAAACATATATTCTAAAGTTCTCGTCATTTTAAAAGGCTGAGCTGGCACAAGGGTGCTCGGACAACTCGATGGAATAAGGCCCTGGCTTATCCTAGGGATTGAAATAACACTTGAGCATATCACAAAAGCAAATTTTTAATGGAGAAATGGTGTATTAGTATCCAGTGAAATAGTACTTAGGCAATTGGTAAACTTACTAGAAAATAAAATGAGTTAAGTATCAGCATTATGTGATACATTGTATTTCAGATGAATTAATTAATTGAATCTAGAAACAAAATCAAAAAATACCTAAGGGAAATATAAGTAGATAGCTGATATTAGGCAGTAAGTCACTATCAGCCTTTATTTCTTCCTTGAAAAAAAAAAAAAAAAAAAACAGGAGTCAAAAAAACACAGGAAAACAAAATAAATACATATGTATACTGTAAGCATAACAAAAAGTCACCAATGGCAGGAAATTATTTGTATTAATTTATGACTAATGATGACTGCTATAATTGATGATATAACAAATAGTGTATGTCTCTTTAAAGAAGTGAATAAATATCCAAATAGAACAAAATTTGGCAGAATTCATGAACCGATAGCATACAAATAAACTCAAATGGCTAATAAACATTTAAGAAAATGTCAAGTGACAATAATAACCAGAGATGGAGAGTAAAACAAGAAGAAATCATTTTCGCTTATCAGATTGACAAAGATAAAACAAAATGCCAGCATTATTGGAGAAGGCTCGGGGAAAGGCATGTACATACATTGTGGCTGGGAGCAGAAGTGGGTTGGAACTTTCCAGAAAGTGATTAAATAGTATTTATCAATTTCTCTAAAATGTGTGTGCCCTGGGATTAATTACTCTTCTAGAGAGTTTCCCTTAGAAAATAATTGAAGAAGTTCATGAGATTTATTTAATAAGAACTCTCGATCACCATGTAGGTTAGATCATGAAAAAATGGAAAGAAACTAAACGTAAAACTATAAGAGACTAACTAAATAAAATAGGGTACATCCATGTGACAGAATAACACCCAGTCACAGAAACCCACAGAAACTAGACACACAATTTGCTTGACCCCTGGGACCTAAATTTCCTATTTGGTAAATGGGAATATCTATTTCTTTTTCAGTGTTGTGTTAATTAAATAAAATAATCTATGTAAAAATAGTCACCATGTATTTATTTAAAAATCAAAAGAAGAAAAGAAGGTAGAATAGGAACATAGTCACCCCTCCATACCCATGGGCTCTGCATCCACAGAGTCAACCAACCAGATTGAAAATATTCAAACAATAAAAAGTTGCATCCCTACTCACCCTGTACATTTTTTTTGTTATCTTCCCTAAATGGTATGGTGTAACAACCACTCACCCAGCATTCACACTGCATTAAGTGTTAGAAATCACCTAGAGATGACCTAAAGTACATGGGCGGGGGCTGTGTACACCATGGTAAGCATAAGGGACTTGGGTGTCCTTGGACTTTGGTGTCCCTGAGGGTCCTGAAACCCATTCCCAGCTGACACCAAGGGATGACCGCATAGACAATATGATCACAGATGAAAAGAAAGCTCAGCAATGCTACTGAAGATGAAATGATGAATCATGTTTATTTTATACTCCACTGCATTCTTTTTCCTAACGTCCAAAATATTCTACAATGATCATATATTGCCTGCATAAATTTTATATCATATTTTACTTTTTCTATATGCCATATTCAATTTTGTCCAGATACTATTGTGCACCTTCTGTGTGCCAGGCTCTGGGCTACACACTGAGAATCCAGAGAATAAAGGCTGATCCCGCTCCTGAAAAAGCCTCAGCCACAGGTGCATAGAAAACTATCAGACAACAAAAACACCAGAAAAACATACGGCAGTGGGCAGCAGGCTTCCTCAGGATGCCCCCTTTGCTCTAAATTTTTGTATCATCCATATTTTTTATAGTGAGCAATCTATTTATTCAGGGATGAGGTTTTTTTCTTTCCAGAAACAATCTCAAGGTTGCATGACTACAATGTATGAAAGAAGCCAAAAAATGATTTTAAAAATCATTTAAAAAGTAGCCATCAGCCAGCACAGTGGTACACACCTGTACCCAGCAGCTTGGGAAAACTAAGGCAGGAGGATCACAAGTTAAAAGGTCAGCCTCAGCAACTTATCGAGGTCCTAAGCAACTTAGCAAGACCCTGTCTCTAAATAAAAAATAAAAAGGGCTGCAGATGTGGCTCAGTGGTTAAGCACTCCTGGCTTCAATCCCCAGTACAAAAAAAAAAAACCCAGCCCCCACAAGCTTCCTTCCCAGCTGAAGTCCCTCTAGGAGTCGGGGCTGCTGTACTCGCTGGCAATCATAGTGCACGCCTGTTGGCACCATCCATCATAATTGATTACTGCCAACCTCACTGTTTACTAAAATTAATATCTAACATTTATAATGGTATCACCACATGCCAAATGTTATTTTAAGATATATAAATAGATTAAAGCATATATGGATATATAGATACATACTATATATGTCCTTTAATATCTCTGCTATCTCTGTGTGTGGGTTTGTGTGTGTGTGTCCTTTAATATTCAGAAACAACCCTCTGAGATACATATAATTTTTAGCTCCATCTTACAGATAAGACAATCAAGGAACAGAGAGGGCAAGTTGTTCAAGCTCAAACAGCCAGTAAGGGGCAGGGCAGGGATTCATCCGTTCAGAATGGCTCCAATCCCTGTGGTCCCAGCCACTTCTCTTCCAGGGGCCAGAAGATTGCAGCTCACAGACCAAATCCTGACCCTCACTGGTTTTGTTTTTAAATAAAGCTTTATTGAAACACTGCCCTGCCTGTCTGTTTACTTCTCATCTAATTAGGGCTGACTTCCCACCACAACAGCAGAGTTCAGCAGTGACTACGGAGACACCTGTGGAGCCCTCATTGCTCCTCACTGCCACATGGCATTCTCAGGTCACAGCAATGTGGCATTAATGCCATCTTGTCTATTGGCCCCCAAGACCAATAATATTAACTATCTGATCTTTTATTTAAAAAAAAAAAAAAAGTGTGAGAAGCCTGTTACACTATGACCAGCTTGCAGACTCCACGAGGGCAGCAGCCACATCCTGCTGGGTTCATGACTCCCCCCAGCCCGTTGAGTCTGTCACCCTTGAGCACACATGTCACCATCACTAGCTGCTCTTCTTGAAAGAATTAACATGTGAATGGGCCTAGCTCCACCTGCCACTGACTGCCAGGAGAGAGGGACCTTCCGCTAAGGAGCACCCAGCCCCACGGTAAGTACAGTCCCCACTCATCTCCCACCATCCAGCTGAAGAGCCTCCCACTGCCCAGGACCCCAGATCTAAGTGTGCCGGCGGGAAGCCCACCCTCGTGCAAGTCCCACGCAAGCCTGAGGCTGGGCGATGGCCCTTTAAAAACAACAGCATCCTCAATGCCTATGGAGAGTAAGGGCCGAAAGTTGCAGGATGAGCAGCGAGAGTCCTGAGGCTTGAGCCAAGGGACGTGCACTGCACCACGGAGGCGCATGTGACAGCACAGATCTCTGACCTATGCGTGGGCGCCTCACCCCCGCTCCCTGCATCATCCAGTCCCTTCCTGGGCTGCTTCCCAGGCTCCAGGACGGAGCTCCTCCCGTCCTGAGGGAGATGCAAAGACTCTGGGAAACAGTGTGTTCCAAGATGGAAGGCCAAGTGTCCCGCCTGCCTCGGCCCTTGATGGATTGCCGGAGCGCTCCCATGGCCCCAGGACGAGGTCCAAAGGCCTTGGCAGGCCTGAGACCCTGTCCTACCGACCGGTGCCTGCGGTGCCTGCACACCCTGCACTCCAGCAGGATGGGACTCGTCCCTTCAGCGACTGCCGGGCACTCTCCTGCCTCTGTGCATCTTCTCCCCGTCCTTCACCTTCAGCTGCACCCCCTGGCCAACTTCGAAGACCCTCAGTCTTGGAGGAGCCGTCTGCCCTGCGGGGTCAGACCCTGGACTTCCCTTCTGCAAAGGCCATCGCCTGTGGTCCCGGTCTGCTTCTCTCCCACATGCACCTGGGGGCAGGGGGCAGCAGCACCCGCCCCATACACACGACAAATCCCACAAGCCCAGGGATGGTCCCTCTCCAGGTGTCCTTCAATAGAGTCCTCACTGCATGGTGGAGAAAATGTGTCCGGTACCCAAGAGACTGATGAAGACAGAGACCCACGGTGTCTAAAGGACGCACCCAGGACGCGGGGCAGGGTGAGCCTGCCGCCTCCCTTCCCGTGTCCTGAACCGCAGCACATGGCAGCACCGGCCGCCCAGCTTGAAGGCGGCTGGCCTCCGCCTCCCGGGCTCACACAGGTGCAGGTGCTGACTGCCAGGGACGAGGAGAGAACTCGTGTCAGATGCTAAGTTAAGAACAGGATATTCTCTTTAACATATTTTATATAATACACATGAAAACACTGAGGGCTTTCTCTGCATCAGAGAAATCATCTCTTAAATCTTTACAGCTGCCCTAAAACACTCATGTCAACAGGGAGACCTCTCTCCCAAGCAGGCAAAAATGGGTTCTTGGGGGTAGAGAAATCTTAGCTCCCACAATGCTCTTTGGCTCTCCAAAGAGCAACCGCACATGAAAGATACGTCCTATATCAATGGTATTAAAATTTCATGGGGAAGGGGAAGAGTTGGAGCTAAAAGTATTTTAAAAAAATCCTTTAAAAAAGAGGTGGAGTAGTGGCTGGGGCTGTAGCTCAGTGTAGAGTGCCTGCCTCACACATGTGCAGCGCTGGGTTCAATCCTCAGAACCACATAAAAATAAATAAAGATATTGTGTCCATCTACAACTAAAAAAAAAATTAAAAAAGGTTGAATTAACACTACCCTAAAAACATGGGTGCTCTCATTAAGCCCATAATATAGGCTCAGAGAGGTGCTCTGACTTGCCCACAGTCATACAGCAAATAATTTATAGAGCAAGAATTCAAACCTAAATCTGTCTAATGCCAAAAGCCATGCCCTAAATGATTTCTGAGGCATCTGTGGACATGAGATTAGAATTAGCAGCTGGAAGGGCCTACAGGTCTCTACCCTCAGCCCAGCAGCAACTGCAGCAGCAGCCCCCAGGGCTTATTAGAAATGCAGAGCCCCAGGCCCACCCCCCAGCTACCCAGTGAGCACATGCAATGTGCCCAGGGACCCCTGTGCCCAGTCTGCTAAGGGAGCTGGGGTTCCCAGGGCACAGGTAAGCCTTCCTCATGCACCGTGCTCAGCAGAGACAAAGGCCCTGTGATCGTTCCCACATGGTAAGTCCCCAGCCCCAGTGGGAAACTCCCCTGTCAGACTAATTATACTTATGGGTGTTCTGTGACTCGCTGTATTCCCAGAAAAAGAAAGAAAAATGAAGTTCTCTTTCAGGTTTTCAGGGTAGATAATGTCAAATATTTACAGAGCAAACATCATTCTAGAGGCGCACCATTCTCTTCCTGCTGATTAGGGGGCTGCCAATCAAGCTTGACGGGTCGCCTGTCAGCCCTCTCAATAGAAACCTCCCGTCATCTCCATGAACCGAGAGTGCCTGCCACGCTGGGGAACAGGGGAAAGAAGGGAGAGGAGGGGGCTCCAGGGTGCGTGAGACTCACCTCTGGGCAGGGGGATGGCTTTGGGCCCCTGTTCAATGGAGAAGGTGGGAGGGGCCTTCAGTGCCAGCCGACCAGAGCTCCATCTTGGGTTTCAGACACAAGCAGGCGCCAGGATCCTCATCAGGACTTGACAGGACACAGACAGACAGCCCAGTCTCAGGCTGCAAGAGGTTTCAAATGAAGCCTGAGAAAGTGTCTTGACAAGCTCCCAGCTGCTACTGATCTGATACCCGCACCTTCAGAACCAGCACTGAACCTTGGCTATTCTGGGTCTGGGCCTCCAACTGGCAGCTGTGGAGTCACCCAGGGGGTGTGAGAAATGCAGAATCTGGGAACCTGCCCCAGCTACTGAAGAGAATCTGCATTTTAACACGCTCCCCTGGTGGTAGCTGTCTATGCACTACGAACTTGAAGAAGCTTTGGTCTGCACCTCCTATGCCTCCAAATCTGCTGGTAGCTGTTATATGCAGGGTGCTGGACCCCAACATGGTTCAACAATCAGAACATCTGAGGGACAGGACCAAGGAAATAGTGTTGAGAAAGTACCCCTGTGAGTGACCAAAAAGTCAGCACCACTGTGCATCTTTATCTGGTGCCATGCAAATAGTATACACATCCTATTGAGCTAATTCACTGGGTATTCAATAAAACACAGTCCAAGTCGGGCACAGTGGTGCCCACCTGTAATCCCAGTGGCTTGGGAGGCTGAGGCAGGAGGATCACAAGTTCAAAGCCAGCCTCAGCCAAAGTGAGGCACTAAGCAACTCAGTGAGACACTGCCTCTGAATTAAAAATAATAATAATAATAATAATAAGGCTAGGATGTGGCTCAGTAGTTGAGTGCCCCTGAATTCAATCCCCAGAACCCCAAAATAAAAAAATTAAACACAGTCCAAAATGTTGAAGGCCTTTTATGTATTTGAATGTACACATTCATGTGAAAGTTCAATGTCAGTCTTGTCAGTCTACCCCTGCCTCTGACCTCTTGCTCACCCCTCAGTGGAGACCTTCAGGAACAACAATTGAATGTTCCCAGACTACCAATCACTCTGCTTAAGTCCTCCCATTTGATGGATCAAGATGTAATATGCGCGTGCAAATATGGCAATGACGAATCCCACTGTTGTGTGTAATTAAAATGCACCAATAAAAATCGGTTTTACCCACACCCTTCAGCTAAGGAAGCTGATGTTTAAACTGTGACACATAACTTTCTTTGCAAATGAAATAAAAATGACTTCAAATTAAATATATATATGTATATATATACAAGTTTATTTTTAAAATATAGTTTGCATGAATAAAAATGTTTAAGTGCATTACCATCTACAGTATTGACTGATCTTGTTTTCTATAAGCCTATGTCTACAGAAAAGCAAAGAATTTTGAAACTAAGACATCTTGTTGGGTTGGGGATGTGGCTCAAGCGGTAGCGCGCTCGCCTGGCATGCGTGCGGCCCGGGTTCGATCCTCAGCACCACATACAAACAAAGATGTTGTGTCTGCCGAAAACTAAAAAATAAAAATAAAAAAAAGATATTAAAAAATGATACTAAAAACCACTTTTAAAAAAAAAGACATCTTGTTTAGCAGTGTAGTGGCAGCTGCATTGGGATTGAGTATATCTTTTCAAATTTCTAATAGATCTACTATCAAAAGCCTTATAACTGACCCAGGAAAGAATTTACAAAATGTTTGTGCTCATTTATGCATTTTCCTTTCTTTTTTTTTTTTTTTTAATAAGTCTGGGCAATTGGAGAATGAGAGGAGGAGAGAAAAATAATAAAATAAGGAAAGAGAAAAAAGAAAAACAAGTTTTAAGACCTTGAATATTTACCAGTCAGTTAACTGAAAGAGGAAGGTTTAATGGACTTTGACTGCCTAGAATTAGTGTAAGGTTTTGGTCGCTCCCCTGGAGAAGAAAACTACATCATTTCCATGTAATCACTCTTGTGTGTTCCATAGTAAGCCGGAGCAAAGCGGAGAGTGCCAGGAACAGAGGGGCCATTGGACAGCCTGTGTAAATCCCTCCTGTTTTCTCTGTCACTACTGCCACCTGCTTTTCTCCATTTGATCCTAAACAAAGGACCATATAACTTCAACCCCCACCACCAAAAAAAAAAAAGCCCTCAAGTAGACTTCATGTCACTCAGCCTAAAATCCAAGCCCTTCCCAAGGCTACTTGAGCTAGCCATCACTCACTTCTTGTCCTCTCTGACCACTCAGGGCCCCCTGCCCATGCTCCTTCATGCTCATGTCACCCCACCACAGGACCTTTGTATGAGCTGTTCTCTCTGCCTGGGGCACAGTTTCCGAGGTATAGGAGTGACTTGCTCCCACTCTTCATTCATCCCTCTACCTAAGTGCCACCTTACCAGGGAAACCTCCCCTTTCTCTCTCCTTACTTCACAGCACCCATCACCAGCCAATGGGACATTACATAGGTACTTGTTTACATGGGGGATTTGCAACTGGACAATTCTGCCCCAGAGAGATATGGACAGAATCCAAAGACATCCTTGATAGTCAGAAAAATAGGGCATTGCTCCTGGCATCTGAAGGGTAGAGGCCAAGGATGCTGCTGAGCATCCCAAGGTGCACAAACAGCTCCCACTGCAGGGAATTATCCAGCCCAGGGCGGCAACTGGGCTGATGTCGAGAGCCATGGCTCAGGTGGAGATGGTCTCCACGTAGTCAAGGACAGGATCTGCCACACGTAGGTGACCAGGAAGCACCTGTTGGATGAAAGAGTGAGTAAATCAGCGAATGAGTGAATGACAACAGCTCAGTCTGAGAGCTCAGAAAAGACACTACTCGCTCCTCACTCCTTTGCTCCCAGTTCCTATCCATCTTTCAGGTCTCACTTATATAACCCTTTGATCCGCTCCTTTGCACACACACACACTCACACACATGCATGGTCCCTTGAGCCGAGGTTCCCTGGTGCACACCAGCCCCTCTCCCTTGCAACACTCAACTATGTTCTTTTTTTTATTTTAATTTTTTATTTATATATGACAGCAGAATGCATTACAATTCTTATTACACATATAGAGCACAATTTTTCGGATCTCTGGTTGTATACAAAGTATATTCACATCAATTCGTGTCTTTATGGATAATAATAATCATCACGTTCCACCATCATTTCTAACCCCATGCCCCCTCCCTTCCCCTCCCACCCCTCTGCCCTATCTAGAGTTCTTCTATTCCTCCCATGCTCCCCCTCCCTACCCCACTATGAATCAGCCTCTTTATATCAAAGAAAACATTCGGCATTTGGTTATTTGGGATTGGCTAAGTTCACTTAGCATTATCTTCTCTAACTCCATCCATTTACCTGCAAATGTCATGATTTTATTCTCTTTTATTGCTGAGTAATATTCCATTGTGTTTATATGCCACATTTTTTTATACAATCATCTATGAAGGGCATCTAAGTTGGTTCCACAGTTTAGCTATTGTGAATTGTGCTGTTATAAACATTGGTGTGGCTGTGTCCCTGTAGTATGCTGTTTTAAGTCCTTCGGGTATAGACCGAGGAGAGGGATAGCTGAGTCAGATGGTGGTTCCATTCCCAATTTTCCAAGAAATCGCCCTACTCCAGGGGCCATGGGGAGGCAGGGCGGCAGTGATGCCCAGCACTTCCAGAGGGGGCAGCCAGCTAGCGGAGATGCCAGCTGGAGATACCAGTGTCCAACAGCTGGACCCAATGTGCCAGGACTTGGTGACTTCAGCTGAGGGACTCTGTGTTAGCTTGAAGCTGTGGACCACCTGCTTGAATGGACTAAAGACACTTTGGCAGTGAGCATCTCAATGCTGATCACCATGTGATCAAGACCAGAAGCCCATTTCCACGGCTTTCTAGAGCCCTGGAGATTCTTTTAACCCTGGGGAACGGGAGGAACTCTCCATAAATCTGACTGAGCAGAGATATCCCTCAAGCGTGTCCCTCCAAAAGAAATGGAATACAAACCACAACTGTGCAAGATTCAATTTTCTAGTAGTCATATTTAAAGAAATAAAACCAAATTGAATGAAATTTGATGATATAGTTTATGAACCCAGTGTATCCTACATATTGTTTCAACACTGAATCAATATAAAAATTTTAATAAAAAATCATTTCTACTGGTTTTTAGTCTATCTTCAAGTTCCAACGCACACACATGACCTTCACAGCACATCTCCTTTGGACCAGCCACACTTCAAGGGCTCAATAGCCACCTGAGCTCTATTACAAAGCTCGGTTCTATTGGATGGGACTGCTACAGTTTGAGTGTCTGTCCCCTCAAAAACTCGTGTTGACAATACCTGACTTCAAATTAAACTGGTACTGCCTTACACACATATGGTGTCCCACAAACACTCAAGGTCATCCTCGTGAACTGGGCTGGCACGAAATAATCACACAGAGACAGAGAAATACCTTTTTCTTTGGTTCCTGTGATGGCTTCTCTGACCTTAGGAGTCCGTGGAAAGAGAGAGAGAGGAGCACGTGCTGAACCCTTTTATTGGGAAGAAGCCATTCCAATGAGGCAAGGGGTAGGATTTCCAAGGAACAGGTGAGTGTAGCTCAACCTCCATGGGTGACCCACACCTGAAGACCCGCCTTGCTCTCTGAGTTGGGACAAGACCCAAGTCACCATGAAATGTAGTGATTGGTCAGAGCCTCATGCTTCAGGACTGGAGGGCGTGGTCATTCAGAGCGGCTCCCCACCCACACCCACCCTCCACACTACCCCTCCACCCGCACCCCCCACACCACCCCACACCACCCACACCCCCTCCCCCTACACCACCCACACACACCCCCAACACACACACACACACACACACACACACACATTGATAGATCAATGGTGCAAAATAGGAGACACAGAGAAAAACTCACACTTCTCCAGTCCTCTGATCCTTGATAAAGATGCCAAAAACATACACTGGAGAAAAGGCAGCCTTTTTAACAAATGGTGCTGGGAAAACTGGTTATCCAGATGAAGAAGAATGAAACTAGACCTTATCTCTCACTCTGAACAAAAATCAACTCAATGGATCTAAGACCTTGGAATTAAACTAGAAACTATGTAACTCCTAGAAGAAAAACGTAGGGTCAATACTCCAGCCTTTGGCACAGGCAATAACTTTCTCTAGGCTGGGGATATAGTCATAATGCCCTGGGTTCAATCCCCAGAACCAAATAAGAAATAACTAATTAATTTTTTAAAAAAAACTCTAAAGCTCAGGAAATAATGCCAAGAGTGAATAAATGGAATGGCATCTAATTAAAAACCTTCTGCACAGTGAAGGAAACAATTAGGAATGTGAAGAAAGAACCTACAGAATGGGAGAAAATCTTTGCTAGCTACTCATCTGACCGAGGATTAATATCTAGAATATAAAAAGAACTCTGCCAGGCATGGTGGAACATGCCCGGAATCCCAGCAACTAGCGAGGCTGAGGCAGGAGGATTGCAAATTCAAAGCCAGTCTCAGCAACTTAGCAAGGCCCTAAGCAACTTAGCAAGACTCTGTCTCGGAATAAAAATTAAAACATGCTATAGCCTGGAGCAATGGCTCACGCCTGTAATCCCAGCAGTTCGGGAGGCTGAGGCAGGAGGATCACGAGTTCAAAGCCAACCTCAGCAACTAAGCAAGACCCTAAGCAACGCAGCGAGACACTGTCTCTAAATAAAATACAAAAAAATAATAGAGCTGGGGATGTGACTCAGTGGTTGAATGCCCCTGAGTTCAAACCTAATACAGTACTCCCCCCCCAAAAAAAAAAAATTCTGGAGATGTAGCTCAGTGGTTCAGTGCCCGTGAAACAATTCCTAGTACAAAAAAGAAAAAGAGAAAGAAAAGAAAAGAAAAAGAAAACTTAACATTAAAAACAAATAACCCAATTAATAAATGGGCAAATGAATTAAACAGAAACTTCTCAAAAGAAGAGATACAAATGGCCAATAAATACATGAAAAAAATGTTCAACATCATTAGCAATTAGGGAAATGCAAATCAAAACTACACTGTGATCTCATCTTATACCAGTCAGAAAGAATGACAGCCATCAAGAATGCAAACAATAATAAATGCCAGAGAGGATGTGAAGAAAAAGAACACTTTCACACTGCTGATAGGACTGTAAATTAGCACAACCACTATGCAAATCAGTATGGAGGCACCTCAAAAGACTAGGCGTGGAACCACCATATGATCCAGCTACATCACTCCTCAGTGCTGATCCTAAAGAATTAAAGTCATCTGACTCAATGTTTATAGCAGCACAATTCACAATAGCCAAACTATGGAGCCAGCCTAGGTGTCCATCAACATCTGAGTGGATAAAGAAAATGTGGTATATATATACAAATAAGTTTTATTCAGCCATAAAGGGGAAAAAATTATGTTACTTGCAGGAGAATGGATCGAACTAGAACTTGGGTTGAAATTTGTCACGGTGGTGACAGTGTTAAAACCAGGGAGTGGGGTTCAGTGGTCATCCACAAGCCCCCAGACTGTGTCAAGGGGTGGCCAGGTCTCCCTCACTCCTCCACTTGCACCTACTGCCCAGAACCCGAGGGTTGCCCTGCTCTCCGCCTCCCGAATGCAGACCGTCAGCCAGGAGTTCACAGACCCCCTGTGCCTTTGCAAAAGTGAGAAAGTCAATTTTGTTTCTTGCATTTATCAGAATATAACTGTTAAAGGGCTAGAAAATTTTGCCTAACATAGAAAATTAATGAATTTTAAGCCTTGAGTACGACTGTCGGAAAGCAAATTCCCTCTTGCTCCAGAGGATGGACACATGGACAGATTTGAACCTCTAGGTGAAATGCCCACTGGGCTGATCCCTCTCATCTTCCCAAGAACTTTTAATAACAAGGTCACAACAAAATCAAACTTCCTATTTCAATGCCATTTCTTGGTTTGTATTGACATAAAGCAGAGTAAAATCAGAGTGCGTAAGTGTGTGTGTGTGAGTGTGTGTGTGTGTGTCCCAGTTTGCCCACATTTATTTCCTTTCTTAGGTATTTTGAAATTAACCAGGCCTGCTAGGGGACCGTAGTAAATATTCGGTCATAAACTACCTTCAGAGAGCTGCTCTCTGAGTCCACCACACCTGGTAAAACCCTCTTGCTTCCCTGAGAGTCTCATCCGGCTGTCAGGCCAGGAGATCGTTTTATTGAAAAGACTCATGATGCAGTGAACAAAAGCTTAGGAAATAAACTCTAATCCCCAGAGGAACACTTGATACAACTCTGCTCACACTAAAATATTCAATTTATGGCCTATATTGAATCCTATGTCTATAACTTACTGCCCTAACGACAAAGGAGTTTTTTTTTAATACAAACCAATTTCAATATATTTTACTATTTTCCTTGCCTCTGTTAAAGCAGAAATAACACATTTTGCTGAAAGATTAGAAGACAAATGCAATAAAGACTCACAGGGGTGCCTCTCCCCCATCACCTGGTTTCCGTCACTCTACCTGGGTGTCTCCGCTCACAAGATGGTGCCCTGGGCATTCCAATTCTTAACTGGCTTCCCAGGTAGTGCTTTTATGCACCAAACCATCACTGCCCTTAGGAAAATAAAAATCAGTTTATTCAACAAATATAGAGAGAGCATCCCCTGTGTGCTAAGAATCCTCCTAGGTGCTGGGGCCAAATGTTCTAGGAGCTGTTGTCGTAAGAAAATAAATAAGTTAGATACAAAGAATGGAAAATGTTCAGGGTCAGACAGGACCTCACCAGGAAGGTGACTGGACAAAGATCTGAAGGATCTTTGCTTTCTGACAGTCAAACTCAAGAAGGGAAAAGAAGGGAAGGAGCCCTCAGAGATCTGGAGGGAGAACAACCATATTGAGTTTGCATCATCTGGTTTGCATTTTTGAAGGATCCCTCTGGCTCCTGTATTTGGAATTGACTCCTAGGCCTACTGAGGACAAAGGGAGACCAGGTATGGGGCTGTTGCAACCAACCTCGTCAGAGATGATGGGGTGCACGGGGTGGTAGCTGAAGACACGGAAGACGTGACTGGATGTGAGGTATGTTTTAGAATGGAGCCCCAGGAATTACCCTTGCATAGGATTTGTGTTGTAAAAGTAAGACAGGCTCTGAGGAGGACTTCAAGGTCTCAGCCTGAGTTTAAAAAAAGAATGACATTGCTATTTTCTGAATAGGGAAGACAGAGGGGAAATTGTGTTTGCAGAATGACGATTAGGAGTTCAGCTTTTGGCATGTCACATTTGGAGATGCTGTATTAATTAATGCTGCATAATAAATTTCCCTAAAACTCAGCAGCTTAAAAACAACAAATATTGGTTATCTCCCAGTTCCTGTGAGTCAGGAAATAGAGAACAGTTCAGCTGTGGAGCTGGCTGAGGGTCTCTCACAAGGTGGAAGTCAAGCTATCCGCTGAGGCTGGATTTGCTGCAGGCCCCTGGGGCTGGATGACCCACTTCCAAGATGGCTGTCTCCCACGACCATTGGAAGTTCCAGTTCTTCACCATAGGGGCCACTGAGTGTCTTTGTATCATGTCACCTGGCTTCCCCCAAAGTGAGCCATTCACTGGAGCAGGGCAGAAGTCACAATGCCTTGAATAACCTGGTCTCAGAAATCATACTCTGTCGTTTCATCATAAGCTGTCAGTTAGAAGCAAATCACTAATAGGTTCCTGCTCAAGAAGAGGAAAATTAAGCTCCAGTCCCTCTGTTGTAATGAGGAATTTTGAATGTTCCATAAAAGTATCACAGTTGCCTCTTAGACATCCAAGTGGAGCTCAGTGGAGGGACCTGGATAGAAACATGGCCTGGGAGCTGATGGCACAGGGTTATCCTCCTCATTATTACCATCTTATGCTGTTGTGGCCATGAGCATAAGTTTTGATGTTAGACCTGGTTTCAAATTCCAGATGATGCACTCAGTAGCTGTGTAAACTTGACCTTGGTCGACATATGCAAACCTCCTGCAGTCTAGCTCTTCTTTATAAAATGGGGATGATAATAGTGCTTCTAGTTCCTGTGAAGCTTTGGTCCAACCAAAATCCTGAAAATAGGGGGTGCTGGTTCCCTAAAGAAAACACAAATTATGGAACCAAGCTAAAGAAAAAGGAAATCAGACAAGCTAAACCAACAAAGGCCCCTACAAATATTTTAAGTACAGCAATACCGCCGCTGAACCCTTAAAATATGTTTGCATGTCAGTTTGTAAAACCCGTCTCTGTCCTAAGAAATGCCTAATTAAGTCCTCAGTGCCCTTTAAGTGGCTGTTCTGAGATGGGCCTTAAAATGAGGGAGAGGCAGTTTCAGGGAGGCAGGGAGAAGAAAGAGGGGTCAGAAGCCAGAGCTCTGGAGCCAAACCCCCCAACCACTGCCACCCTAGGAATTGGCAGAAATCTCAGCGAGTTTTGGAGCTGCACAAACTTAGAGCATGAAGACCTCCAGGCATCTTTATCTAGATATCAAAGAAGCTGGGAGTGCTTGGGCCACACCACACCCACAAGGCTGAAAGTACCTTCCAAAATATTTTCACCACACCCAAGAGAGATCAAGCAGTTCACCCAAGTTGTGGGCCTCGAGGTGGAACCCTGCTCTCCAGGACCTCCGACCTGTGAGGCTTGGGTCTGGTGGGTTCAAAGCAGGAAGACAAGCAAAGGTGATCAGGACTCCAGGAGCATGGATTCAAGCTTCAGTAAAGTTCAAAGTCACCAAATTGTAGAGCTGTTCCAAAGGAAGGTCATTCACTTTTCATAATGATTTTATGAATTTTTTTCTTGAACAGGGTTCGAACCCAGGGGCACTTTACCACTGAGTTACATCCTAGCCCTTTATGTTTTTTATTTTGAGACAGGACTCACTAAGTTGCTGAGGCTGGCCTTGAATTTGAGATTCTCCTTCTCAGTTTCCTGAGTAGTTAGAATTACAGGGGTGCACCCTCACACCCAGCTAGTGCCTGGGTATTTTAATGAAATATTCAGATTTATAAGAAGATACTTGTGGGCTGGGGATATAGTTGATAGAGTGCTTGCTTTGCATGCACAAAGCCCTGGGTTCAATCCCCAGCACCATAAAAAAAAAAAAAAAGATACTTGAAAATAATAAAGCAGACACCTATGTTCCTCATGCCCAATTAAAAATAAAAAAAAATGTACAGTTAATAAATCTAACAGAATGATTTGAGTCTTTAAGCCATGAGCATGCATGATTGTGATAAACAAAAATAATGAAAACACACTATTAAAGATAAAACAGCATTAAAAAGAACTTGAACAATAAAATTACAGCAGCAGTATCTCATGAACTCAGAAGAGACCATGTTTGATTGTTTGTTTGTTGTGGGGGGAGTGAGGTGGTTGTTTTGCAGTATTGAGGATTGAGCCCAGGGTGCTCTACCTGAGCTACACCCCCAGCCCTTTTTCTTTTTTATTTTGAGACAGACTCTTGCCCAGGCTGACCTCCAATTTGTGATCCTCCTGCCTCAGCCTCCCTAGTTAGGATTACAGGCATGTGCTACTGAGCCCCAGCATGGGCCATGTTTTAAACAGCTGTTTTTCTTTAATGCTTAAGTAATCACATCCAATGTTTTAAAAAATAGATGTTTCTTCAATCGAATTGCCCTCTTTCTTTCATTGCAGGAAGCCACTATCCTGCAATGACAGCTTCACATTCTTTTTTTTTTTTTTTTTTGGTACCAGGGATTGATCCCAGGGGCGCTTAACCACCAAGCCATATCCCCAGCACATTTTTACATTTTATTAGCGACAGGGTCTCGCTGAGTTGCTCAGGGCCTCACTAATTTACTGAGGCTGGGTTTGAACTCGAGATCCTCCTGCCTCAGCCTCCTGAGTCACTTGGATAACAGACGTGGGCCACCACACCTGTCTATGTCTTTACATTTCATATTTCACCCCTTAGGACTGTGATCTGTTCGCACGTTTTCTACCTTCATGCCGAGGGCCACTCTGCATGACTTGTTCTGCAACTTACTGCCCTTTCTCAGCTTAGTCACTGCTGTGTCTTTGCAGGGTGGGGTGGGACCAGCGCTCTGCCCCCCAGCCCCGCCACAGCCTCCGCGATGGGGCTTGAGACCCATCCACACTGGTCAGCACGGCCAGAGTCACTTGCAGCCAGGTGTGCCCTCCCCTTCCCCAGCCAACCAAGGCACGTGGCGGTCTCCTAAGGAGGAACTTTCTGGTTCTTTGAGGCTGGCTTTGCGACCATCTTGCGGTTGACTCCCTGCACGTGAGCGAGCCACGTGTCCACTTAGGAGTGAGTGCACCAAGTCCCAGAGACGCTCACGGAAATCCCTTTTGTTCCCATCCCAACACTTGTCCTGCTTTAGACCCCAGCTCGGCCTCATGTCCTACTTGGGCTGTGATCTGGGGACAGTTGCTCGCCCTCTGTGCCTCAGATTTTCCACTTGACCAGCGTGTGGAGTCCTAGGGCCGTCCTCTGGGTTGAGGAGGATTATGCCAGAGCACAAGGCTCTGGTAGATACAATGAACTTGGCTGTCATGGCCGTGGATCCTCCTGAGATGTCCCGCTGAAGAATAAGACCTAACTTCAGCTACCCGAGGCACTGCCCAATGAGCAGCTCTGGTCGGTGGAGCCAGCACATCCAATAGCCCCCGCCCCTCTCCAACTGCCGAACCAGAAACGCTTTGGGAAAAATAATAGTACAAACTGTTGCCGATGGCTGAGAAGGAAGATGACCCCGACATTGCTAAAAGCTCCCCCTGTAAGATCTCCTGGAAGCTTCATGACAAGAGGGCCCCCCCCCATGACTAAGTCCCTTGGGAGAGGTGGCAACCGTGCTCAGTGAGGTCCAGAAGTTCAACATCTTCCTTAGAGGTAAGCGATAGACGAGGACCTCAGTTCTACCTGACCCCAGAGGTCATGTTTTTATCTGCCAGTTGGGTAGAAATGCAATAGAAAATGGTGAGATGTTTAATTATCAGACTGGAAAGAAGTTGGAGAAGTAAGAATACCCACGTTCGACCAGAGAGGGAGACCCTCACATCCCCATGCCCTGGTGTGGGGCATGTAAATTTGTGCATCTATCTTGGATGTGAATTTCACATTAAAAATTCAAATCGTATTGCACATACCCAGTGACCCAGAAATGGAGACACCTGCGAGGGAAAGAAGGTGTGGGAGGTTCACCATGGCCTCGAGCTCTGTGCTGCTCCTCCAGCGACAGTTGGGATCTGACTTCTCCCCTTAAATCTGGGCCAGCCTTAGTGGTTGGCCTGTCCAACAGAAGGCAGCTGAGGAGGTGTCTAAGAAGCCCAGGCTGGCACAATGGCACACACCTCTAATCCCAGCTACTCAGAAAACAGAGGCAGAGGATCCCAATTTCAAGGCCAGTCTGGGCAAATTAGCAAGACCCTGACTCTGGATTTAAAAAAAAAAAAAAAAAAGGAAAAGGTCTGGGGATGTAGCTCCTCAGTAGAGTGATCCTGGCTTCAATCCCCAGTCTCAAAAAAATAAGAATAATGCACTTAATACCACAGAAGTGTACACTTAAAATGGTCAAAGCTGAAAATTGTATGCTCCCTGTATTTTATCACACACAAATACATGGACCTTTGGTCTCTCCTGAAAAATCAAAATATCCCGAGAGACCATG
Source organism: Marmota marmota marmota (assembly GCF_001458135.2). Classification (NCBI taxonomy): domain Eukaryota; kingdom Metazoa; phylum Chordata; class Mammalia; order Rodentia; family Sciuridae; genus Marmota; species Marmota marmota. Next base: position 9,817,463 of record NW_026000026.1, read on the forward strand.
ATGCTCTGCACTGTGCCGGGGCCGCCCTTTTGAACGCCCTTGGCCTAGGGCCCAACAGTGTCCTGGGACCCGATGGACTGTGTCAGCCACTCTCCCTCCCTGTTCCTTCTTTGCTGGGTGACTCCGGCCCTCACCCAGGTCTGCACCCCCTCCCGAGGGAGGCCCTGCAGCTCTCCATAGAAACTGCCTCTTTCTGGATGGTACCTGAGCTTCCTCCTGTGCCCAGGCCCGGAAAGGGTCAGCAGGAGAAGACCAGCCCCCGAGGCCAGCAAGACCGAGGGGCTGAGCCCTCAGCCTCTCTAATTATGATGATTGTAGCTTCCCAATGATTAGCCGGCTGCGCCGCCAGCATTAAACAGTCATTTATCAAACCCTGAAACTCTTCTCCAACAGGAAACCATGACCCCCGCCCTGCGCTCGGGCAAGCACAAGCCTCTCAAGTCACCCCCTGTCAGCTGGAGGCCAGGGCTGCTGGCCTGCTGGGCACCCTCACGCCGAGGGAAGAGAGGAAGCCAGGCCAGCGATGGCAGTGGGGGGACATGCCTGTCACAGAGTGTATGTCACTGTGTGCACCTGTGTTAAAGCTGCTCAGAATCCAGACAGAGCCGAGGCCTCCACTGTCCAGCCCACAGAGGTTCCGCAGGCCTGTGACACAGTCACAGACGGGGAGAGGGCAGAGAGAGCGGCTTCCCGTGTCTCCTAACTCATCTGCGATGTCCTCTGTATTCTTCTTTCCAGGGCTGCTCTACCAAGGCACCACACATTGGGTGGCTTGAGCCAACAGAAACGTCTTCTCTCACGGTTTTGAAGGCCAGAAGCCCAAACCCAGGGTATACCCAGGGCCATGCTTCCTCGGGGCTCTGGGGAGGGTCCTCCCTGGCCACTTCCAGCTTCCGGTAGCTCCTGGTATGCAGCTTGTCACTGCCACCTCTGTCTCTCTTCCCTGTGTCTCTGTAGGTCTCCCCCTTTTCCACCCCATGGGCCCACCCGACTCCAGCATGACCTCATCTGAGATCCTTCCTTAATTGTAATTGTGTGACCTTCCAAAGGTCACACTGGGAAATTCCAAGAGGACACACCTCTTGTTTTGTTTTGGGTTTGTTTTGTTTTGTTTTGGGGGGGCACAATTCAACCACTACATCCCATAATGTCAGCCTGTCATCTTCCAGAATTCTGGGCCCTTGGAATCTGCCATCTCACATCCTTCACAGGCCCCCTCCAGGGCCTTAGGCATGCAAGTGAGGAGGGATGAGAGAATGTGGCCCTGCCAGGCAAAGCCAAGGCCATCCTTGAACAAAGGGCCCTTAGCCTGGGGGGAGGGGGAGGGGATTCCCATTTCCCAGAAACTGGAAGCGCACAGCTGCAAAGTCAGGGGCTGTCAGCAGGAATCTCCCAGGGCTGTATCTAAAAAGATCAGGTGACCTAGGTCCAATCACCACTTAGGTACTTCCTCGCTGTGCAACTTTTAATAACTTACCTAACCTCGATGTGTGCTGTTCCTCAGCTAAGAACTAGGGACAATAACAATTGCCTCAGAGAACCTACAGAACAGGAGAAAATCTTCACCACACACACCTCAGATAGAGCACTGATCTCCAGGACACATAAAGAACTCAAAACCTTAACACGGAAAAAACAAATAACCCAATCAATAAAGGGCTAAGAAATTGAACAGACACTTCTCAGAAGAAGAAATAGAATCCATCAACAAACATAAGAAAAAGTGTTCAGGTGGGGCTGGGGTTGTGGCTCAGCAGCGAGGTGCTCACCTAGCATGTGCCAGGCGCTGGGTTCGATCCTCAGCACCACATTTAAAAAATTAAATTAAAAAAATAAAATAAAGGTATTGTGTCCAACTACAATTAAAAAAAAAATCTAAATGTTCAACATCTCTAGCAATTAGAGAAATGCAAATCAAAACTACTCTAAGATTTCATCTCACTCCAGTCAGAATGGCAATTATCAAGAATACAAGAAACAATAAATGTTGTCAAACATGTGGGGAAAAGGTACACTCATACATTGCTGATGAGACTGCAAATTGGTGCAGCCACTATGGGAAGCAGTATGGAGATTCCTCAGGAAACTTGAAATGAAACTACCATTTGACCCATTTATATCCACTCCTCAGTATATACTCAAAGGCTTAAAATCAGCATACCACAGTGATGCAGCCACATCAATGTTCATAGGAGCTCAATTTACAATAGCTAAGCTATGGAACCAACCTAGATGCCCATCAACAGAATAATGGATAAAGAAAATGTAGTAACAGTGGAATATTACTCAGCCATGAAGAGAAATGAATTATGGCATTTGACAGTAAATAAATGGAACTGGAGACTATCATGCTAAGTGAAATAGCCAATCCCCAAAAAAACAAAAGCCAAATGTTCTCTCTGCTCTATGGATGCTAACCTACAACAAGGGAAAGTGGCAAGGGAAAGAAAAGAAGTCCATTGGATTAGACAAAGGGAAACAAAGGGAAGGGAGAGGGGAGGGGAATAGGAAAGACAGTAGAATGAATTGGACATGACTTTCCTGTGTTCATATATGAATACCCAAGCATGTAACTCCTCATCATACTCAACCACAAGAATGGAAAGTTATATCCCATGTATGTATAGTACGTCAAAATACACTCTACTGTTGTGTATATCTAAAATAAAGTAAAATAAAAAGGATGATCTTAAAAATAAATAAATTGGGGCTGGGATTGTGGCTCAGTGGTAGAGTGCTTGCCTAGCATGTGCAGGGTCCTGGGTTCAACCTCAGTACCACATAAAAATTAAATAAATTAGAGTTAGAATTTAATGAGGGTAACAGTTTATAATTTAATCCCAGAATTAAGCCCCTTGTGGAAGATGGCCAACAGGCAGATGATAAAACAATGTGGTTAAGGCTGAGGTCAGGGAAGCAATACCCAAGGGGCATTGCAGGGGGTTTTAAACACATCTGCAAAGTTTTGATGCTCCCCTTATCAAGAGTGGAATGCAAATTCCTTCTAATCCAGCTCCCCTTGAAGGTGGACCACACTTAGTAGTTCATTTCTAATAAATACAATGTAGCAGAAGTGCCATTTCATGCCGGGCATGGTGGCACACACCTGTAATTCCAGCGGCTCAGGAGGCTGACAGGAGGATCTCGAATTCAAAGCCAGCCTCAGCAACAGTAAGGTGCTAACAACTCAGTGAGACCCCGTCTCTAAATAAGATACAAAATAGGGCTGGGGGTGTGGCTCAGTGGTTGAGTGCCCCTGAGTTCAATCCCTGGAACCAAAAAAAAAAAAAAAAAAATTTGGCATTTCATGATCTCCAAGGCCAGGTCTTATGAGACAATGGAGAATTTCTCTCTCCCCTGCCCAACCTGTACACCCCACACTCCAGCCACATGGAGAGTCTATGTGTGTAGTTGGTTGTTCCAGTGACAACCGGTACCAGCCATCAGAACTATGAATGAGAAAGGCCCTGGAGTCCCATCTAGCTACAGCTGCCTGAGGAACCCTGAACAAAATCCACCCAGCAGAACCCTGCCCACTTCAAAACTACAGATACAGCAGTAACAAATAATTGGAAGTGTTTTCTAATAAATCCAGATGAGAGATTGGAGGGTGGGGTGGGGGAGACCTTTCTAGAAGACCTGGCATGAAGCCAAGACTGAAGGGCGACTCTGATGTGAGTGACCAAGCTGTGGCCAGGAAAATGCCTTCCACAGTCCACATCTATGGAGAGAGCCATTTTGGTAGCCTGTTTCCCCAGATTTCATACAGTCCCAAGTTGCAGCTACTCTGATCCATCACCTCTGTAAACCCAAGAATGTTCTAAAGATGCAAATAGTCAGTGCCCCATTTAAATTTCCCACAGAGCCTCCAAGACAGAGGCTACACGTATTTCTTTTGTCTGATCTTGTGTCTCCATTTTTTTTTTTTTTTTTTTTTGGCTTGGAAACACTGTCAATCCCCAAACCATGGAGACACTCTCCCCTTCCGCATCTGGTGACAGAAAGACACAGCTGGCACCCCTCCTGCTCGATGTGTAATCAAACGCAAAGTTAATGACCCACTGAAAAGTAAATGTGGGGTTGCTACATCCTTTTTGTGTGATTTGAGGCATCCCTGGTAGGTTCCCAGTTCTGCCCATCAACTCTTCTCCAACCTCCAATTTTCCCATCCCCTCTGTCGCCTGACACCCCTTCATCAACAATGCTTCTTTTTTTTTATGTTGAAGAAACATTACCACCTCCCAAGCCTCAATATTTCTCTTTTATGTGTTTATTTTTAGTTTTTATTCATTTATTTGGATTGAACCCAGGCGCACTTTACCTTAGCCTCCCAAGTTGCGGAGATGGTGGGCCTGCCCCAATGCGTCCGGCCCGGCTCTCCTTTAAGTGCAAGTTCCCTGGGAAGAGCAATGAGTACGACATTCACCTCTAACAGGGCTGCACAGATGCAAGTGTCGAATTTCTCTTCTACTGGAAAGAAGAGATTAGACAGTTGGTAGATCACATGATCCTTTGTAAAAAAAAAAAAAAAAGAGGAATGATAGGAAAAGCCCGAGGAAACCTGGTGTATTTGGCAGCCACACATTTGCTCCCGCGTTCCTCTCTTCCTTCCAGGAACCAGTGCTCAATAGATATGAACCAGGTGTGGCTGAATCCTCCACCAGACCTGACCAATCAGAGCTCAGCATCTCCTGGGTACTGTGATTGGCTCAGTGATTAGCATTTCATTGAAGAGCAGCCAATGGAAATCTTCCCTGGGACTTTCGCAGAAACAGGAAGAAGAAAAGAAGCATTCTCTGTTTCTGTCCAACTTACCTGCCCCCAGCAGACTAGCTAGCAGCCATGCGTTCAGGAGCAGGTACTGATCTAAGGACGTGCTGCAGAAACGGGGTCCTGGGAGAGGCCAGAGGGCTCAAGGAAGGCAGGCCCCCTTAGTGTGGGTCCTGAATCTGAACCCTGCCGCCCTCTGATCCAATGTACCTTCCAGTGCTTTTGTAAATAAAGTCCCAGATTTACCTGGAGTGGCTGCACGCTGCACCACGGCAGCAGACATCAGCTGGTCCACACAGCCAGCTGCATCTACCACTGGATGCCATGTGAAATGAGTTTCCCAGCCCTGGTACCAAACTAGGTGCAATGTGTGTCTGGAGATGTAAAATCATTGGCATGGAAGGTGCTCCTTAGGTGAGAAATTTTCATCATGGCAACATTACCTGTGAAGGGCATTCACCCATCTTCTTCAGGGACGTAGGTGTGACTGATGGCTGACTCAATTGCAGTCAGCTCTTTGGCAGCAATATTACTCAGCGTAGAGCTAACGAGGGGTTTGGGTTACAATTTCAAAGTGTTCAACTTATGACCAAGCCCCAAGATAGCAAGTAAGAAAAGCTCCCAGTTCTTAAAGCAAACTGGTCTCCACCAGCTGGAAACCTCCAGAGCCAGCCCATCAGCCACCTTGCCATAAGGGAAGATAGGATCTGATCTGGGGAAAGCTATGTACTTCTCCAGAAACTCCCAGAAAGGACATAACTAATCCAGAGGAGAGGGATACCTGATAGAAAACCATAAGACCACCTGTAAAAGCAACAGTCAGCCTCTAATGCTTTTCCACCTTGATGAATGACAAAAATTTTACTGAGCATTTACTATGTACCTGGCTTCTCTTAATGGGAAAACTTAATGAAATATCTCCAAAGGCATAAGATTGGTACAATCATTACCCCATCTTACGTATGGCTACAGACAACATGTAAGCAAAAGAGACTGCCTGGGTTCTCAACATATGTCACTCAAGAACACTGAAATTTGAAATTCACTTTTTTTTCACAAGTCATGAAATACTGTTCTTCTTTTATTTTTATTCTTCAATTAAACATATAAAGGCTGTTCTTAGTTCACAGGCAGCAGGTAAGAGTTGGTTCTAATTTACCAAATCTGCTTTAGTACAACATTTTCCAGCATTGCTGAGACAAAATCCTTCCTGAAGATGGCAACAGATGTCTCAAAAATCAAGATAAAAGGGGGACTCTCCGTCAAGTAAATTCGAATCAATTCTAAATGTACTGAGTTTCTATACTAGAGAAGTCTTCAAGTTTTTGCTGAATTGATATGCATAGGGAAATCCCCAAGAGATGCACCCACCAGTCAGGGACCTAAACATATTATTAATAAAAATAGTAACTAACGTTTTTAGAATTAATAAAAACAGTAACCGATATTAGATGTTGGAGTTTGCTCTTTGCCCAGAGCCATTCTTAGCATCTCATAGGGGTTGACGGATCCATTCTTCACAGAGCTAAGAATTCTTGCCTAATTGTTCTTGATAACTTATCCTGAAACATTAATGTGTCAAGAAATGGGGTTTTGGAAATGCACCTCTAGATTCTAGAAGAGGGTTCTCTACCTCAGCACTCTCGACACTCCAGGCTTCCTTGTTCAGGGGCCTCCTGTGCCCGTAGGATATTTAGCAGCACCTCTGGTCTCTACTCACTACACACCAAGTGCATGCTCTTCCCTGGAATTGTGACAATCCCAGTATCTCCAGATGTTGCCAGATGTTGGAGGGGGATTGCTCCCCCTTGGGAACCACTGCTGTAGAGCCCAGAGAATATGAGCAGCTTTTTAGTGGACACCATGTCCCAGTGACTCTATCACTGGATTTGAACAAGGACACCATAGGGGTCATAGCCTGGTGCCATCGCACAACCTGTTAATCCCAGCAGCTGGGGGAGGCTGAGGCAAGGAGGATCACAAGTTTGAGTTCTGCCTCAGCAATGCAAGAAGGTTCTGAGCAACTTAGCAAGACCCTCTCTCAAAATAAAAAATAAAAAGAGCTGGGAATGTGGCTCAGTGGCAAAGTGTCCCTTGATTTAATCCCAAATACCAAAAATAAAATAAAATAAAAACAAAGGGTTTGAAGCCAGGCCTGGTGGCACACGCCAATAATCCCAGCGGCTTGGGAGGCTGAGTCAGGAGGGTGGTGAGTTTAAAGCAAGCCTTAGCAAAAGCCAGGCGCTAAGCAACTCAATGAGACCCTGTCTCTAAATCATATACAAAATAGGGTTGGGGATGTGGCTCAGGGGTCAAGTGCCCCTGAGTTCAATCCCCGGTACCTCCCCCCCAAAAAAAAGGTTTGTATGGCCTGTGGTGCAATCAACAAAACAAGCATCACTATCACCACCTGCGCTCACATCAGCACTTTCTGAGAAATTTTAATATAGTATAACCTTGGACTCAATAATTCCACTTCTGAAAAATCCAACCACATGGAAATCTGAAAAGTGGATGAGGCTAAAAGCACGAAGACCCCCAGCAGAGTGATCCCTATAAACAGGGGACTCCCAGGGGCACCCAGCGGTAGAGTCAAGTGAATGTTGTGTTGACCAGCGGAAGATGAGATCATCTTCAGAAACTAGGGCAACAAAGAATACCAACATCTGTCT
>NW_026000026.1:9825441-9827246 GCF_001458135.2 Marmota marmota marmota
GCAAAGCTTCCACTCATACATACCACCAAGTGAACAAAGTAGGACCCAAACTTGATTATAAAGTTTATTTCCAAAAAAACAAAAATGTCTTAATGCCTACAAAGAATAGTGCTCAGATCTCAACGGCCTCAAAACAGGGAGGTTAGGGGTACATTTCTCCTCTATGGCCAACGGGGGTGAAGGTGCTTTTTAATTTATCTGAAGCCCCCCCCCCCCCACGCCCCCGCAGCAGAGCTGGAGCCGGGGCGGGGAGCGCCCCTCAGGTTGCTGGTAACGCCCTCCTGGCGGGCCGTGGGCAGGTTGGGTATTGTCACCTGTGAAATGGGGCTCTAGGCGGTTTCCCCTGCCAGGGCAGCCGTGCCAGCGGGGGAGAGGCGTGGGAAACGCGGGCCATCGCACGTGCTGGGTGAAGAGCCACTCTGGTCGGTGGCAGGGGACAAGGGGTGGGGGGGAAAGCCAGGTGAGTGACTCTTGGTCGTCGTCACTTCCTCAAAGTTAAACCGGAAGAGTCAGCAGCTTTGGAATAACGCCTGCCCGGGCTCGCGGTGCAAATCCAAGGACCGTTCACTGGTTTTCCGATCTGAAGCTCAGTCCTTTCGCGCCGGGGCGTGGCTCGGGGGTAGAGCCACCTGCCCTGCGCAGGTCAGGCCCTGGGTGACCTGGTGGTTTCACTGCTGTCCAGCCCGCCCCCCGCCGCCGCCTGTCAGGTGATGGTGGAGGCTTGTGGTATCTGACAAAATCGAACGTGGACCCTGGATTTTTAGATGCCGCTGGTTAATGAATTGCAAACACCTGGGAACCACCGCCCTCCTCCAGAGTGAAAGGTCTTCCTGGCTGCTTGCTTTCCCCTCTTCTGATCCTTGTGTCGTGCAACTGCGGACCCCGCCAGGGAAAGGAGCTCCTCCCAGGCCCAGCGGAGCCCTCCCTGGGGCTCTGCGGGCGCTGACGGTGTAAGCCCTCGAGGGCCCGATCGCAGGGCAGCTAGCGCGCGGGCCTCCGCGGTCGAGTAGGGACGGGCTGAGCTGAGCTGACGCCCCGTCCGTTTACCCAGAGTTCTGCAGTGGCCGGTGCATTTCCTCCAGCTGGCCTAGCATCCCGGCCGCCCAAGCTGCCCGCGAGCCTTTGTCTGCAAGGGAGGCCCAGCTAGCATTGGCCGATCCTGCCCCCGTGTGGACACAGGCCGCGTTGCGGCGCCGGGGAGCAGCGGCCCTGCGCTCTGGCGCACCGTGTAAGGGGCTCCCGGAACTGGCTCTCTGTGATAACACTGAAGGCAGCCTCTGCTTGTGGCTGGGGCCTGAGCGCCCCAGAGTTCTCCAGAGAGAGAAGCTGCCCAAACCGGGCGCGGTGACACACGCGTCTCGGGAGATTAAGGCAGGAGGATAGCAAGGTGGGGCCAGCCTGGGCAATTTAGCAAGATCCTGTCTCAAAATAATAAAAGGGTTGGGAATGTAGCTCAGTGGTTAAGTGCCCTGGGTTCAACCCCCAGTACCAAAGAGAGAGAGGGAGAAGCTACCGAACGGCTCTGTGATGGGGGTATGAACCTAGACTCTGCTGCAGAGGTAGCTCGCGACCCCCAGCCTCAGTTTCCTAATCAATACAATGGAATAGCAGGCCCCACACACTAGTTATGAGACTAAGATAGAAAAATTTAAATACGGCCTGCACTGCTTTGTATAAATAAGTGTTCAGCTAATGTTCCCTGTAAATCAGTTCCTACAGAGACTCAATTATATATCCAGAATACCTATTATATATATAACAATTTTTCTAATGTATGCAAAGGTGATAATAAAGAAGACACAGCT
>NW_026000026.1:9828077-9862225 GCF_001458135.2 Marmota marmota marmota
AGAGAGAGAGAGAGAGAGAGAGTTGCCTCAATAAATATTTTCCATTCATTTATTCAAAATATATTTATTCAGATTTAGCCAGTGTTCCCAGCATTGGGAACTCGGCAGTAAGGAAGTTTGCGTAATACTATTTGGACTAAAATTTCAGGAATAAGAATTCGTCCAACACGGGAGCTTCATATTTTAAAGTAAAAGGAAGGAAAAGTAAAAGAGAGTGTGTGATCCAGTGGCCGACAGATCCACTCCTGAACATGAGCCCTAAATAAAGAAAAACAAAGTTCACCACCAAAATTCAGAGCAATATTATTCACAATAGCCAAAAAGCCCAAACACCCACTGATACACAAAATGTGGCCCGTCCAGTGGTGAAATATCCTTCAGCATTAAAGGGACCTGCTCCAACATGATGAGCCTCGTAAACATCAGAGGGAAGAATCCAGACACAGGAGACCCCCTAGGATATGATTCCACTTACACAAAATGTCCAGAAGAGACAAACCTCTAGAGCCAGAAAGCCATCAGGGATTGTGGGGGTCTGGAGGAGGGGAGGTGGGAGTGACGGGGAACCCGGCAGAGGCTTCCTCTTGAGGCTGTGGGAATGTCTGACATGGCAGCTGCACAACATCACAGTGTACTAGAAGCTCCTGGTAGTACACCTTAATACTATAAATTGTATGCTTTTTAAATGCTCCTCAATATAAATAAATAGCTTTGTTTAACTGAAGTAAGTGTGTGTGATACAGTGATTAAGAGAGTCCAGATCTGGGGGCCAGCAGTCATGGAGCAGGTCCCAGCACAGCCACCTTAGGTTTTAGACACCGCCCTAACACTCCAGGCCCCATATTGTCATCTGAAGAGAGGGAGCATCTATAGTTCCCCTGTAATGAGTGAGCTGTGATGTGAGAGAACATTCTTATCACAGTTATTATAGTTACAGGCTTGGAGTCATGGTTTAATATCTTCCAGCAAAGTTCTTGGTGTGCTTTGCTATCTAGAATCTGTGGTGCAAAAGCCCCAGAAACAACACCCAGAGACTTGGGAGGGAGATCTGTTGGAATCTTGGCTCTGTCACCTGCGAGAAGACTCTCTGCAGGCAAAGCTGCTTAGACATGCAGAGCCTCAGTTTCCTTGAGTTTGGGGCCACCTCTGACCTTCCTCCCTTGATCCAAGACCCTTTGGTTTCAACAAGGCCTGGCTTCGATGATGCTTCCTATTTATTGAAATGATAAAATGGAATCGTAACTTCTAGTTATTTCATGGGCTGGTGACAATCCAACGTGTGACAACATTCAAACACAAAAGCAAACCCCACCATTCTGTAAAATGAATATGCTCTCCTATATGCCACACAAAGGTAGCCTTGTCCCCTGGTTGAGACAGGGTTAGCTGTCACAGGCTGTTGGCCCAACACCATGAAGAGGCACTGTGCTCTGCCCTTCATGCCCTGGTCCAACCAAGCATCAGACAAACCCAGGCCAGGGGATATGTGCCAAGTACTCACTAGTAGTTCTCAGCATGGCCCATCATGAGAACGGTCAGAACAGAGACAGGGAGGCCAGAGGACACAGTGCCGGGGGATCCTGCCTGGGGTCCTGGAACAGAAAAAAGAGCAAAGCAGGAAACTGGTGACTCCTGAATAAAGCAATGTGCCCATGTTAATTTCTGCGTGTGGCAGTGTCACCACGCTTCAGTAAGCTGGTGCATGGGAGCCACGAGGGTCAGCAATGTGCAGGAACTCTACTGTCTTTACAGCTCTCCTTTGAATATAAAATCATTCCAGAGCAAAAAGTCTACTTATAACCTCTTAGTGGGCTACGAAATGGGTCCGTTGACCTTCCGGGGGCCAACCTGTCCCTGGGTGCTCTCCATCACGGTCCATGGCAGCAGCCTGCCCAACAGCCCAGTTTGCCAAGTTTCAATTTGCCTAAAGCTAATTCACTGAATAATCAAGTTAACAAATGATCATTTTATCAAATTTACCGATTGTGTTTTTAACAGCTTTTTTTAAACGGGAATATTTTAACAGCTCAAACAGGAAAAAGTAGAATCTTGATCACAGATTATGAAATATAATTGTGTGAATATTAGCTTATCAAAGTGGATGAGTTTTCTGTGAAACTGCCAGAAGGTTCCTCCAAATTGAAATCGACACAAACCAAACGTTCCCTAACAAAGTACTACTTCCTCTAACCAAGTCCCAGCACCCTCTGTCCACCAGGGCCACTGGGTTTCATGTTCTTTCTGATGCTCTTGAACAGCGCCTTCTATTTTATTTAATATGCAGGTTTTAGTGGATTTTTTGGTTCATTTCACCAGTGGCATGCCAGTCTTGTTTTTGTCTTCCTAAAAATGGACACTTTTAATTAAAAGTTCATTTACCTAATTTCATTTCTTACCAGGATTCCTCCAACGCTGGAACACCAGCGATCACAGCCCCGAGTGGGGACATGCAGGGGCCGCCTAAGAAGCACTGGCTCTGGGAACAGCCTTGCAACCAAGGAGGACAACCGGCTGGGACCCAGAGAGGAAGGGAGGAGTCAGGGGTGACAGCGAGGTGCTCACTGCGGGAGGCAGCAGCAGGGGTCTGCAGAGGTGGCTGGGGGTGCTGGCGTCTCCACGCCCTCATTTGGGGAAGTTTGCAGTTTCTGCTGTAGGGGATCAGGGTGGTGGGAAGCGGTGAGCTGGTGATGCAAGGTTTCTAAGAACAAATTCCTCCAAATATTTCCTGCATCAATTCACGCAAGTCTCTACCTGTTCTTTAGGCACAGAGAACATTGTCATCAGGGGGACGATGAAAACATCTGTTTTTGTTTAGTTGTTTTTGTTGTTGTTGTTGTAGATGAACACAATGCCTTTATTTATTTATTTTATGTGGTGCTGAGGATCGAACCCAGGCAAACACTCTACCACTGAGCCACAACCCCAGCCCTGTTTTTTAATTTCTGAAACAGAAGAAAAAGATGGATATGATAATAATGAATATATAGGAATGAACTCAACCTGGATTATACGCAGATTTATGCTAGCAAGGTGGCATGAATGTCCTCATGGACAGCCAGGTGGATGATAGAGGAGGACTCAGAAGGCAAAAGTACCAGGACCCTGAGAACACACTGTGGACCTCACCCTCCCCAACCGCACCCAACCCCAGCCCCGCTTCCTTTCCACACCTCCTGTGCCAGGCCAGGTGCTGGGACCTGGGATATCAAGAGCAACAGGTTGTGCTGGCCATTCCCTGAGCCTAGTCTTGTGGGCCAGGACAGACAATATACCCAAATGTTAAAAATTAAAAACCGTACAGTAGACGGATGGGGAAAGGCATTGAACTGTTCAATGAACAACCTTCGTTTGGATTTGGAAGGTTCCCCAAAAAACTCATGTGTTCAAATCATGGTCCCTAAAACAGCAAGGTTCAGAGGCCATGACTGGATCATGAGGGTCCTGAATTTGTCAGTGGATTAATCCACAATGAATCCACTTACTGGATTAATCCACAATGGCTGAATGGACTACTGGAAAGTGGGACCTGGTTGGAGGAAATAGGTCACTGGAGGTGTGCTCTGGAAGATTCATCTTCTCCCCAACCCCTTCCTCCCTCCCTCTTTTTCTCTCTCCCCCCTTCCCAGCTGCCAAAAGCTGAGAAGCTCTTCTCCACCAGACCCTTGCCACCATGATGTTCTGCCTCACCTTGGGCCCAAAAGAAGGGAGTTGGGAGACCATGGACTGAATGCATGCATTGCTGGGGATTGAACCCAGGGCCTCATGCATGCAAGGTGAACACTCTACCAACTGAGCTACATCCCCAGCCCCTCTTATCAGCTATTTTGACCTCAGTCATTAAAAGTTGGCAGTTGCAACCCACATAAGTGTGGACATTAAATTTTCAAAACCCAAATCAAATGTTATCAGACACTAAAATGTACAAATGACAGAAGCAAGAAAGTAGAATAGAGGTGAAGGATGGGTGGGGAACACCACTGTCCTCCTCAGACCAAGTAGGTAGGGAGGCACTGAGCATGGTGAGGAAGGAGAGGAGACGACGCTCCCCAGAGGCTCTGAGTGCGCAGGATAGCTGAACCCTGACACAGGCTGGACCCACGGGGACCACCCAAAGGAAATGGGAACATTTTCTCCCCGACTTTCGGGAGGCAGGTGTTCACCTGGCAATGGTTAGACAGTCCCATAGAGCAAAAAGTTGTCCTACCCAAAACGCCCTCCGTGTTCCCACTGAAAAAAACAGCAGTGGTCCAACTAAACACAGGGGATCATGAAACAGAATTTGAGAGGTGAGAGCTAGCAACACGGAGAGGTCAGTGTACCAGGCGAGGGCTGGGGAGGGGAGAGTGTGTGAGATGCTGGGTTCCATTTTTAATACTGTTTGATGGTTTTGACCATTTGCAGATATGATTTTCTAAATCTTTTTTTAAAGCAGTTTCAACAGTGTGAGAGGGTGGCAGGCACGGTGGTGCACATCTGTAATCCCAGTGACCCAGGAAGCTGAGGCAGAAGGATCGCAAGACAGAGACCAGCCTCAGCAGCTCAGTGAGGCTCTAAGCAATTTATTGAGACTCTGTCTCAAGATAATAAATAAATAGGGCCAGGAATGTGGCTCTGTGATTACAATCTTTTATTTGAATTTTCAAATGTTTGCTCTTGTTAAATCATCTTTGGTTTCAAAGGCACACTCGCCTGTAATTCCAGCAGCTCCAGAGGCTGAGGCAGGAGGATCTTGAGTCAAAGCCAGCCTCTGCAACTTAGCAAGACCCTAAGCAATTTAGTGAGACCCTGTCTTTAAATTTAAAAATACAAAAAAGGGCTGGGGATGTGGTTCAGTGGTTAAGTGCCCCTAGGTACAATCCCCAGTACCATAAAAATAAAAAATTAAAAAGACGTATCCAGCAGGAATTACATAGCATCTGCATATCTTCGAGGGGGAAAAAAAACCTATAGCCCCAATGTAGTTCGAAACCACATTAAATTTAATCTCCACAAAGGAGGACCTCAAATTTCTGTTGACCTGCTAACAGGCGCCACCATGTGGCAATGATGTAAACACAAGCTTCCGTCCATCCTAACTAAAAAATTCTTGGAGAATTTCTAATTTTACAGTATTCACACTATTGCAAACTCAGTATATCCAAGGAAATGCTAAGCCATCTCTAATTCACAGTTTCGATTTGCATGCTTCATATCTGCAGAAGACCCATCCGTGTCAGTTGGGGTTCAAACAGGCTGATGCTATGTCAGAAAACCTTTGGTGTGGTTTGCATTGTAGATGAAAGGAGGCTGTGGAGCTAGTTGTGATTTATGATTATTTTATATGAATGATCAGCAAAAAGCAATAAGACTCATTAGAAGGTTCCATTTTTCAATTTTTCAATTACACTTGCCTGCTCACCTTCAAAAACTGATAATGACAAGGGATCGCTAATAAAAGTTTAACCAAAAGTCTTGCTGTTCAACATTGCCTTTCTTTGTTTCTGGTGGGTAAAACCCTGAATCTTGCCATTTTTGAAACTTGGCACTCCAGTGTCTTTTTTGTTGTTGTTGTTGTTATTGTTGTATTTTTTTATAGTTGTTGATATACCTTTATTTTATTTATTTATATGCAGTGCTGAGAATCGAACCCAGTGCCTCACACTTGCCAAGCAAGTGCGCTACCACTGAGCCACAGCCACAGACCCTCCAGTGTCCTCTTACAGGTCGAAAGATAATGCCCAAACACCTTAACCAGCTAACCAACACCTCTTTGGCTTCTTCAAATCCTTACTTGGCACAAAACTGTACCCAAAGTGTTCCCACCTAATCATGGTCCACAGAGGACCTGCACAGCCTTCAAACTTGCCCAGGTCATAGTCAGAAAGCTCAGCAGGTGCAGACCCACCAGCCTCCTTACACAAGTCTCCAACTAGACAGTGCGCATCCCAGGAAGCCCTTCTCAAGAGGACCAAGTCTTCCAACATGGAAATAAAATTCCATAAAGCAGGAGGTGCTTCGATCAGCCCAGTCAGCCACATCCTGCCTCACCTGGAGACAGTATCAAAGATCCAGTGACCCTGGAGTCAGACCCGTGCTAGGCCTTATGACTATCTAACCACCCAAACCCTCTGCTCAAGCCCCAAAGCTCCCATCACACTCAGAGCAAAACTAAAAATCTTCGGACAGCACCAAGCTGCCTCTCTCCTCCTCACAGCCTCCAGGGCCCTCCATGTTCTCAAGTGACCGACACAGGGCTTTGTTCCTGGTTTCAAATGCTTGCCCCCAACATTTCCCTCCAGTTCATTGTGTGGCTCACTCCCCTCACCCCCAAGACTTTCCAACTTCAGTGAGGACAACCACATTTGAGGTTGGTGAATGACACCCCCAAGCTGGGTGCTCCTTAAAGTTTCGTTTCTATATAGTTTGTTTTGGTTTTGTTTTTTTTTTGGTACTGGGGATTGAACTCAGGGGCACTCAACCACCAAGCCACATCCCCAGCCCTATTTTTGCATTTTAGAGATAGGGTCTCACTGAGTTGCTTGATGCCTTGCTTTCGCTGAGGCTGGCTTTGAACTTGAAATCCTCCTGTCTCAGCCTCCCAAGTCGCTGGGATTACAGGTGTGCACCACCTCACCCAGCTCTATGTAGTTCTTAAAACTTCTGATGCACCATATAATGCACTTAGTTGCTGCCCCATAAGGCCAAAGATTTGGTCTTTTCACATGACAAGCCCGCATTGAGCAAATCAATGAGAAGGCCTTAGAGAACTGTCTTTGGCAGACTCCACAAATGCCATTTGCTTTTGGTTTAACAATACTCAGGCAACAGGGAGAGGGAGACTGCACTGGGCACCAGGGCCTGCCCAGTCCCACCTGCACCCGGAGCCCTAAACTGTCTGTCTCTGGTTGGTTGTAATGACATAGAAAGTGCTAACCTAAAGACTAATGTCAAGCATGGCGGTGCACACCTGTGATCCCAGCGGCTCAGGAGGCTGATGCAAAAGGATCATGAGTTCAAAGTCAGTCTCAGCAAAAATGAGGTGCTAAGCAACTCAATAAGAACCTGTCTCTAAATAAAATACAAAATAGGGCTGGGGATATGGTTGAGTGCCCCTGAGTTCAATCCCTGGTACAAAAAAAAGAGGCTAGAGCAGGAGGATCACAAGTTTAAAGCCAGCCTAGAAAACTTGGTGAGACCACATCTCAAAATAAAAAATAAAAACGGCTGAGTACCACAGGGTTCAATCTTCAGTACTGTTTAATAAGAAAATATGGGGCTGGGGATGTGGCTCAAGCGGTAGCGCGCTCGCCTGGCATGCGTGCAGCCTGGGTTCGATCCTTAGCACCACATACAAAGATGTTCTGTCCGCCGAAAACTAAAAATTCTCTCTTAAAAAACAGAAAACAATGTGAGACCAGGGTCACTCTTTGTGTGGCGCTCCCAAGGAGTCCTGTGTGGCAAGGGCATTCATATCGTCACTGCTGACCCTGCAGCAGTCATTTCGATTCAGGACTGTTGATAAGTTTGCATTCATCAGCATTCGTCACTTTAAAGTCCCTGAGCCAAGCCAGGCTGAGCCTGGTCCATCTCCAGGATTCTTGATGGGGCTATCTTTGAATGAAATGAGAGGGATTCTGGGGAGGAGAACAGGAGAAAGGTGTGACAGGAGGGAAGGGGAGACTGCAGGCTCAGCCCCCAAGTCCTGGAGCCTGAGAGGATTAGTGCCCCTCCTCCTCCCTCTAGGGCCCCTCCTTCCCTAGGCAATTAAGTTACCTCAGACCTGCCTAGCCCAGGGGAATTCTCACGGTGCCACTAGCCATCTCAGAACCTAGCTTCTAAGGGCAAAGGTGAAAAGACAATGGGTACAGTTTTCCTTTTTTTTTTTTTTTTTTAAATTAAACTGGGTTTCTGGCATCACTGGAAATAAAAACCAAAAAGCACCTGTATCACTGTGCTCCAGCATCACAGCTGCCAAGGACAAGGACGACACTAGGAAACAGGCGAGCTTATGGAATTTTGAATGAGAAGAGTCTTAAATATTTTAATTAAAGCATATTAATAGTCTTATATTTCCTTTAGTGTTTGAAATGGCACAATGATCCATATTTGAAAACTTGCCCCAAAGACCAAAGTTGAACATCAAAGCTGGTAGGACAAGGAAATGACTTCAGGTCATGCCTGCGCCACCTGGTGGTGACACCTCATTTTTGTTTTTAAATATTTTTTTAGTTGAGTTGGACACAATACCTTTATTGATTTTTATGTGGTGCTGAGTATTGAACCCGGGGCCTCGCACGTGCTAGGTGAGAGCTCTACCGTTGAGCCACAGCCCCAGCCTGACACCCGTTTTAATGAAACCATCCACAGCTCTTGGTCACTTGGCTAGACAGAAAGAAGCCCTGAGTAATGCAAGTGCCTATTCCTGGTGGCCTTCCAGAAGCCCCTCTCACATGTGACCAGAGGCACCTTGTGCTCATCACTTTCCTCATGACTAGAGACTAACCTGGTTCCCAATGAAATCAAATTCTCACTACTGCTTCAGCTAAAGGGGCAAAATACCCACCTTTTACCAGTCAGTTCAATCACAGGAGCGGCTCTGCATCAAGAGCTGAGGGGGGGCTGGGCTGCACCTCAGTAGGGAACGTGGCGCAGCAGGCAAGAAAACCAAAAGGAACCTCAACCTCATGGTGACAGCCAAGGACCCCCACCTGCCCTCCAATAGACACTGGCCACATCCTCTGGGAATGAACACGGGGCCTTCTGGGGGCCGAGGCCTCCCTCCCACCCACCCCCCCCATGACTAGAGACCAACTCAAGCTCTCCAGATGACATTTCCTTTGATTCTTCGGAAGTGTGCTCTTTCTTTTCTTCAGAAAAAAAATTAATGAAATGGCCCACAAATCAAGTTGTATCTACTCATGTTTTTTTATATAATGAGAATATAAGTACTAGCTACATACATGCCTATATTCTTAAAAAGAAACAATGGAAGGCTAAACCAAAAACTCATTTTAAAGAATGGTTACTTTAAGCAGGGCACAGTGCCGCGCACACCTATAATCCAGCAATTCAGGAGGCTGAGGCTGGACGATCACAAGTTAGAGGCCAGCCTCAGGGATTTATCAAGACTATCTCAAATCAAAAAAATAAATAAATTTATACTGGTTTAATCCCCAGTATAAAAAAGAAAGTAATAATTACTATTGGATAGCATAGTAAGAGGAAAAAAAATCTCAAAACATGCCTGGTTTACTTTAAAGCTATGGAAGTGTTTTGCATAACAAAATTACATGTAGAAACAAAAAAAAAGAGCCATAGCAGTATCCAACAACAGGAAGCCAGGAGCCCAGGGTCTGCTGGCATATCATGCAGGCAATTCAGGTCAACACCACACTGCCTGTCCTTGAACAGGACCATCCAGCAGAGGGGAGATCCCCAGAGAACTTGACTGCTGGGTTCCACTCAAGAGTTCCTGAGTCAGCAGATCTAGGGTAACTCTGATACTATCCATGTCCAACAATTTCTCAGTGAGGACACTGCTGGTGGAGGTGGGCGGAGGGACAACTGGAAAACCAGTGATAGAAACAAACAGATTGACCAAAAAAATGTAGAGCTTCATTTAGTAACCACGTCAGTGACAACACATTGTTTTTGTTATACATAGGCTAATGCCATTGGTAACCCAGATTTTTCAAGTAATCAAATACAAAATCAGAGCAAAAACTAAAATTTAAATTGGAAATAATTCACTGAAGTTTTGTGGAGTTTTTTTTCCTTTAAAATATATATGTGTGTATTTCCACCAGGTGTGATGGTGCACAACTGTAAACCCAGTTACTAGGGAGTCTGAGGTATTATGGTCTGGGCAAGAATGGTCATGGAAATTTGGCAAGATCCTGTCTCAATATAAAAAACACAGGATTGGGGATGTAGCACAGACAAAAAAGAAAAAGAAAAAGAAAGACACCAATGAGATCACTGTAACGAGTAGATAAATCCTGTCTGGCTCAGATCACAACAGACCAAGTGCACAAAGACATTTGAGGAATCCAGGACATGCACGGACTTGCAGAAGCTGGTTATGAGAAATGGCTGCTCACATAGTTAAGTGAAATAATGTGAAGTCCTCATCTGTGAAAGAGACCTACTGGATTATTTTAGGGATTAAATCAAATCATGACTAAGATTTGCTTTAAAATACTACAGGGTGGGGCTGGAGAGTAGCAAAACGTGGAGCAAGAACACAGAGATTTAATACACTAATCTGAAATTGTGTATGTTTAAAGCTACATTTCGTGAGACTTTAAATAAAACAAATTGGGAACCAAGAACAAATAAAGACCAAAAACCAAAACTGCAAAACACCAAATCTATATTTACATCCACATATAATAACATAACTTTAAGCTGAAATATATCATAAATAAAACAATGTCTACTGTTTGACAACTTAAGTATCAACAATTAAAATAAATCAAATGGAATGAAATAAATACATAAACAAAAAATCCAACAAATTGTACCTCTATTATATGTACTGTTGTCTCAAAGGAAAAACACATACAAAACCAGTAGTATCCCAATAGTTAATACTGATGGACAAAAAACATATCTTG
Source organism: Marmota marmota marmota (assembly GCF_001458135.2). NCBI lineage: Eukaryota > Metazoa > Chordata > Mammalia > Rodentia > Sciuridae > Marmota > Marmota marmota. The sequence goes on from NW_026000026.1 coordinate 9,838,673, forward strand.
AAGTACAAAGGGCTGTGAAAAAAATTGATATTTTTATGCATTCAGAAATGTAGTTGGAAAAGAGATTTGAAAGCCCCCAAAATTTCAGCATAACACAAACTGACTTGTTTGCAAATAGATTTGGTGATTTTTTTTTTTAAATACAGGTTTAAATTTCAGCCCGCTATTATCACATCCCCCCTTTTAAGATTTACATTTACAGTCACAGCAAGCTTTCTGTAACACTTACTGGATTAGGCAAAGACGGAATCAATCATCTTGCAAATGTGTTAATCTTCAAAAATAGGCTATAAAAAGTGCAAAACTATGAAAACAAAATCTAGATTATGTACATATGGCTCAGCTTGTGAACAGGAAAACAGGTAATAGTGTCCACTTTCCTGATACAAAGCACTTTGCTGCAATGCCAGCAGACTGGTCTCAGACTGGGTCTCCCCTGAACAACACGGGAGTTAAGACTTCTACCAATGATGCCCCGCGTTGCATAATGAGAAAAAAAAAAAAAAATCAGGATTATTTGAGTACTTTACCCTTGTCCTACAGAGAGGAGCAGGGCAAGAAAAATTAGCAGTGCAAATTTATTTTTGAAACAGTTTCTTAATAAAACATTTTGTGGTTACTAAGCCCATGAGCTGCTAATAAACTCAGCCATGGACAGCACATTAAAGGAACATAGAGTTAAAACATCTATTGAGCCAGCTGCTGTCTGTCCTCTCTAAAACCCAAACTGCATGTGCACCAAGAAAAACATGGTGGCTGCAAAACCCAAAGTGGGAAGGCTACTGAGGTTCAGGCAGACTCCCAGGAGGTGGGGCCCACAGGTCCTCGGTCAGAACAGTGTCATCAATTAACTTCTCCATGTCCCTGCTTAACCAAATACTAGACACATCAACACTTCCGAATACAAGCCTAGAATTTTCTCAAAAATCTTTCATTCCCTTTAAAATTGCTTCCCAGTATTTGTAAGTTAGCTTTTTTTACATACTAATTTAGGCAAACACCCCCCAAAAAACTGAATTTCCCCCACAAAATGATTAATGATAGAAAACAAACCAAAATGGCTCACATGGAGTTTGGTATGTTAGCTCCAGATCTGGATGGACTGGAGGAAGGGCTTCTCTGCGGATACACGTCTGTAAAGCCCCAGTGAGGGCTGCAGCTGGGAAGGAGACCGCGCCTCCAACCCCCCAGGGCACACGCTGGCAACATCTGCAGTAAGAGGGTGCCAAGTTCGGAACCGCTGACCTCAAGACCCTGCAGCACGTTTTCAGAGAGGGTCAATAAGTCCGTTAACAACTGTGTTAAGACAATAGACTGCGGGAACAACTGTGTTAAGACAATAGACTGCGGGGGATTCAACATAATACAGGTCATTGAGAATTTTTTTTTAAAACATACATTTTAAATGAGCACAAACAGCAGAAACTGCTCCATGTGTTGAGCTCAACTAGAGAAAAGGAACACACAGTATTTAAACAAGCAGTTTACAACATAGATATTTACAGAGTTTACCTGAGGTGCAAGCATTATATATTTTCCTCCACCCCACCCTCCCAACCCCAAATGATTTCTTTTCAGCAGCGCTCAAGTATGCAAAAACTCCACTTATTTGGTCAATTCTAAAAAAAATATTATTCAGGGACAAAATAGAGATTTCCAGTCCCCATTGGGTACAGCTCAACTGTTCCAACTAGTTTTTATTGCTATTTGGTACAAAAGTTAACAGAACAACTTTACAAACTGTAGTGTTCCTCACATGTTCTTTACATGTTCTATGTACAGTACAATCACAGCTTATTTCAGTAGCTTTCACCACTCGCCTTCTCAAAGATGAACTAAAATTTATTTCACGGAGAGTACAAACTTATTTCCAGCAAGACCTACAGGGGGGAAAAAAGTTACAGCTGATTAAGATTAAAAAAAAAAATCAACAGTTAAAACAGATTTTTTTAAGTATATTAAACAAATAAACAAATGGAATCTAGAAATGCAATGTGTTCCATTTAAAGTTCAAATTCTGCAACAAGTATCAGGAGACTATATAGATAAAGCTGCACTACTTAAGAGATAATTCAAGGAAGAATTAACACTTAGTACCAAATACATCAAGTCTGGCAAAGGTCAATACCTCCCATAAGAAACTAGAAGCTTACACAGTAAGAAAGAAAAGTATAGGGATGGGTCTAGGAATATTTAACAAACAAAATGTAATTTAGAATAATCTCCCCTCTGTGAAAAAGGGGGCATAAAGCATTTTATAAGCCTCTCAGCAAGTGTCTATCAAGGTACCACTGATACTCCAGGCCATGGGCCAGGGGATGAGCAAAGGTGTCCCCCCAGTGAGCTAAGCTGGTTCACAGAACACAAGCTCTTTAATCAGTCCCCTGATCTGCCTGCTCATGTCACCTGGACTCAGCCTGGTCTCCTGCAATGACATCAATTCCCACACCTTCTGCCCATGCCACCTCACTTAAGAACACAACTACATAAGGCTGGTGTGGCCCTGGGAGAATCTCGTTTCTGTGTCGCTGGAGAAGCTCTGCCCTGGATCCTAAGCACCTTCTCCTGTTTGTATCCTGGTGTCTAGGAGGCACTAGGTGAGAGACTGCTCCAGGAGTAATGGTGAGGACTTTATGGAACAAGTACCTGAGTGGGAACGAAATCTGTCCAGGGACCCCAGTCTTGTTATTCACCTGGGAGTATTAAAGCGACCCTAGGGAAATCATCCTTACACAGATATCCTGCCCTGTCTAAATCCCAAATGAACAAGTTAACGTGAGATAACCATGATACTGGACTCTTACGGAGCTACTCTACACTCGGCATACTTTGGCATACAAACCCAACATCAAAATAAACTTGTTTGTTCCGATCCTAAAGCCTTTTCCCAACAGATAAGGATTTGAGAAGGCTATATTATATACATATTTTATATATATATATATATTTTTTTTTACAAGTAGTTTGACACAATACCCTTATTTTGTTTATTTTTATGTGATGCTGAGGATCGAACCTAGGACCTCACAAGTGCTAGACAAGCGATCTACCGCTAAGCCACAATCCCAGCCCCTGAGAAGGCTTTGAATAAGCTCCTCAACTAAAACATTGGGCACAAGCTTGGATTCATGCGCACCTAGACAAAAACCAGACTTCCAGACACATATGGGCGAGGGGGACCTTGGGCAAGTTTCGTAATCCCAGTCTCAGTCACCTTGTCACTGAGGTATACAACAGCACCTCCTAACCCTGCAGCACACACTTTATTTTCTGCCTGCAGGCTGTGCAGTCTGTCACAGCTACCTAACTTTTCTGCTGGAGCAGAAAAGCAGTCATGAAGAGTCAGTAAACAAATGCACAGCTGTATTCCAATAAAGCTTTATTTACAAAAGTCTTGATGAAGAGCCAGTTTGCTGCCCCCTGCTGTAACAAGGATTAAATGACTACTGATCACTTCATTCAATGCCATCCCAAAGTAAATGCTTAGGAAACTCAGGGGACATGATGATTGTTTTACTATTGTCCCCATTAATATCCAAAACCCTGAGCACTGTCACCTGAATTTTAAAACACCTAAAAAAAAAAAAAAAAAATTAAAAGCAAATTTATTTTGAAATATTGGGCAAACTAGATTGATTTATTTTCAATTAAGTAAAATCAACACATTACATTTAATGTAAAACAGACTCACCTTTCTTCCCCCAAAAAATAGGAAATCAAGTTTTTTTGTCATTTGGTCGATAATGTGCATTCCCAATGAAATTCTCGTAGTTCCTCTTTTGCAGCATGCTGCTGGATAAGTGTTGGTACGACACAGGCCTTTTTCCTGGTTGGACAGAAAGTGTAAAGGGGCATTTAGGGTCAAGTTCAAACAACTGGGTAAGATTCATATGGGCTGTTAGTTGATTTTCAAAATTCCTACCACTGATAATCTGATTGCTTTATGCCACAACACCAGAAACCATCTACTTGTTTGCCCAGTTACAGTGAATTGTTTGAGAACATTAGCACAAAACTTCAAATTACTAAAAATCTACCTGCCAGGTTATCATTAGTAAGAATTTTTACTAACCAAAGGACAAAGGCACCATAATGTATTTTAAATCTATATGCATCATGAGCCAAGACTATAGAAGAGAAAGAAATAAAAAGCCTATTCAGAAGAGGACCTGACTTTTCTCATCAGGACATTTTGATATACATCCATTCTAAACACTGTGGGAGTGGAGAAAGTGGACACTTTTAATCAAAAGGCAGCAAAAATTACTATTTCATCAGAACTTCAATAAAAACCACTGGAGTGTGTGAAAGCAATTGTTTTTTAATTCGCTAACCCTACCAGAACAATCGGCATATCAAGTTATCCTTGATAGACTGTTGTCACCACGTAGAATCCTTAATCTGAAACTAACAGGAACTAAAAGGTTTGAAAGGGACTTGTCTCTCTGGGACAATACAAACCAGCATGGCTTGAAGCCAGCAGGACCATACCCAGCTCAATCAAGCTCACCAGGCAGGACACCTGGGATGCTCTACCTACCTTTCCACATGCTGGGTATGTGCCACACACTCTATACAAGGATGCCAGGAGAAGACACTTCCATGGGCAAACTCCAAAATAATATAAGATTACTATGTACACATAAGGGAAAATAATTCTTTATAATCCACTTGATAACAAATACAGGGGCTGGGGACAGAGCTCAGTTGGTAGAGTGCTTGCACAGGCAAGTGGGATGCACAGGCCCTGGGTTCAATCCCCAGCACCACAAAAAATAACAACAACACTGGACAGGCAGTACAGTTCTAGACTTCCTAACATCAGAACCTGAGAAAGAGGGCCAGAAGTTCCCTCGCTTTCTCTCCTGACAGGACAAAGGGCCTCCTACGGTACTTATTGAGGCCCCCTGCCAGCTATGTGTAAAGGAAGGTGGCAGGCCTGCATGGATTATCCTGGGAACGTAGGAAGTACTCCCCCAAATCCCTCGGCAGGCTGGGTGCACAGGAGAAAAGGGGCTATCTGATGAAGGGATGGGCTTAAACGGCACGTGGAAGGAAGGAAAGGATTGGACCAGTGGCTCTCGGCCGTTGTTTTCAGGATCTATTCCACAAGGAGAAAACTTAAAGTGCTATTAATATCTCGGGAGTGAGATTTAATCCTGGAGAGTTCCGCTTTGGAGGATCACAAACCTCTGCCAAGCCTAAGGTCTCTGTCTACATCCCTAAGGCCTTTCTGGCCCCTGCGCGGGACCAAGGCTAGCTATCCCCCACCCAGGCCTGGGTGAACCCGAGGGGCGCGGCCGCAGTACCTTCCAGCGCGGGGCCGGCAGCCGGATGCCCGGCGGGCGCGCAGGCGTACAGCGGTCCCGCGGCGCCATAGGGCTTCTGCACGGTCAGCACACCCGGTGCGTCCGCCTCCCCGGCGCTCAGGAACCTGGGCTTGGGCGGCAGCACGGGCGGAGGGCACACGCACTCCTGCGCCAACAGCGAGGTGATGCTCCTGACCACGTGGTACTTGGGCACGTCGTAGCCCCTTCTGCAATTGGACGCCGGCTGCTCCGCGTCCAGCGCGGCCGCACTGGACTTGAGTCTCTTGGGGAGGGGCTCCCCAAAGTCCGCCACTGAGCTGCTGGCGCTGCGGCTGCAGAAGTAGTCCCTGCCCTGCGGAGCCCACGGGCCTTCCGTCTTCGCGGGGTGGTCGACCGCGGCCAAGCCGTTGCTGCTGCCGAGGGCAGGCTGCGGAGGGGCGGCCGCTGCGAGGGGTTTCGACTTGCTCTCGGGTCTCCTCATCTTCTCCGGAGCCGGGGAAACGCTGGGCTTGGAGAACATCTCGGGCTGCGGCGGTCGAGCGGCGCCCTGGCCCTGGCCCCCGCCGCCCTGCTGCGGCCTCTGCGACTTGAGGTTGCTTGGCGCTGGGGTGCCAGGGTCCAGCCCGGCGGCCGCCGGGGCCTTGCGGGCCTTCTCGGGGGCAGTGCCTGGCTGCGCTTGCGCCTGGATGGCCGGCCGCGGCTTGGGCTTGTGCAGACTGGCCAGCGGCGGCACGTCCTTCCCCAGCAGCGCGGGCGGGCAGCCGGTGCGCCGGCTCCGCAGCAGGGACCTGCTCCTGCAGTTCTTGTGGATGTCGGGGTTGTACTTGTGCTCCAGCCGCTGGTGCATCATCAGCACCTCCGGGTAAAACGTCTTGAAGGTACAAAACGGGCAGGTGATGCTGGGGATCAGAGTCTTACTCAGAGAAATTGCTGGGCAACTGTGAAGAGCCCCAAGGGACAAATTTAAAGGTTTCTCCTGACAGTCCACACTTGTCTGGTACTTGCCCTCCGCTGTGCTCTCTGCCTTCTTGTCCCTGTGGCCCACCGCCACCGCCGGGGCTGCGATGCCTTCCGTGGGGGGCGCCATGGCCACCTCCGACTTACAGACGAGGTGATCTGCCTGAGGTTCAAGCGCTGGTCTCTTTTTTAACATGTCCATGTGAGCAGGGGCAGGATTTCTGCTCACTCGATCAGCGCCGTCATCAGCTGCATTTTTATTGAAATCCTGAGTATCTTTTTGTGCTGGTGAGAGGACAACGCTGCCCAGAACGTTCTGAAAGACAGGCGTCTCCTTAAGTTGCTTTGCAGGTGGGCTACCTTTAGCATCTTTGGCACCATCAAACAATCTCTTCAAATTTTTGGTCTGTGAACCGTCAGCGGCTAATTGTATATCTTGGGTCTCCTGACTTTTACCCTCACTCTTGGCTTCTGTGGCAACCTCCACCTGCTTATCCTTGTGGTGTCTCTCCAAGTGATACCTCAGAGATGTCTTCTGGGCTGCAGCATAGTCACAGAATTCACATTTGTATGGTTTTTCACCTAAAAAGAGAAGTGCCACAATAAGTTATGAGAAATGTCAAAATTGAACTTTAGAGACTGGAAGAATCTATCAAACTAGTCGTGGGTTCTTTCCCTGATGAACCTACTAATCTTAGCTGGGATTTCTCAGGACCTGTTTTATCACCCTTACACTACACTGAAAACTAAAAAGTAAATGCATATCTTTACCATCTAGTTGAAAGCTTGCTGTTAACTTATCTTCACCATAGCCCTATGGATATGATTATGATTAGCACCCTCTTCCAGCCAAGAAGAGGGGGCACAGGAAGACTGCTCAGCAGGCAAGTGGGTGAGATTCAAGTCCACACTGCCTCCTCCGCCACTGTTATCAAGGCTTCCCAAATCTAAGACTACTGAACGGTTGCTCATTTTATTCTAAATCTTAAAAACATCTTTAAAACAGAAAATTGGGGCATTTAAAATGAGTTTTAAATAAGACAAGATTCAGTAGTAGTAAACTAAATAAACCAATTTCAAAAGAGGAACAACTGTTCAAGTTACCATGATAGTAAAAGAATAAAAATGACAGCTGCTCGGCACGCTGCACATTTATTCCCAAAACTATTCCAAGGCTCTAACACAAAAACAGAAGTGCATCACAATTCTTTTAGCTAATACATGCGTTAGAAAACAAAGTCCTTTACCTGTATGCGTTCTGAGATGAATATTGAGGTAATAATTTGAACGGAAAAACTTTCCACAATAACTACACTCTCTCGAGGATGCAAGATGCTTTACTTTTCCTCCATCATCATTTTTATCTTAAAGCAGAAACAAAAATATTCATGTAAGAAGACAGCTGAAGCACATGGATCAGGCAGTTGACTTGAATATATTTGATATAAACATTTTTGAAAGGCATGAAAGAATTTTTCTATTAGTTCAGGAATAGAAACAAAAAGGCTAAAAACACACCAAATGCTGCTGTGGAGTTACTTGAGGTTCTGAAGCTTTGTGGCGTCTGCTTTGTTTTGGGGGATAGCAGAGTGCACTACTTTGACTGGGGGATAGCAGAGTGCTCAAGATTCGGTTCTCTGCCTTAATCACAAAGTTAAGCGTAATGCACTCGGCTGCACAGGTGGCATTCCACTCCCTCCACAGGGAAGGCATAGGACCTGGCTAGCACTACCGGTGCCTGAACCCCCTGGCAGGGGTGACCACCTTCTTTAGAACTTAGGATTGAGTCAATATAAATCATCAATTCTCCCAACCACAGAAAGAAAAGTGCTTAAGATTAAACAAATTACCACTAGATGGCAGCAAGCACAACCTAATCTTCACCAGCAAAGAAAGCTTGGTATTGGGCAAACTCCTGAGAAAGTCTGTCAAAATTTAGCAGAAGTTTTAGAAAACCGAGAATATTGACCACAAGAATTCACATGGGCAGACTGTATCTAAAATCTGTTAGATATGTCAAAATCTGTTCCCAAATGACAAGGTGCTAACTTTTGAACTTCAGTCTTTACAATCAGTGTATCCTATGCACATGAATCCTCAGGGATTCTAAGTACAGGATGATTGATGAGCTGCAAGCACACCAGCCCTCCCTCCAGACAGCTGGATGTGCAAGAGTTAAAACATCCTCCACCTGAATATTTTAATTCTAAATAAATACTCTCTGTGGCAGATCATATTACACACATTACAATATTAATGACTCAAATAAATTTTGGTCATGTCTTAAAATTTGGCATAATTAGGGCTGGAGGCAGAGCTCAGTGGCTGAGTTTCCCTAACATGATGAGGCACTGGGTTCCAAACCCAGCCCAAATAAAAAATTTTTCAAAAAAAAAAGTAAAAAAACAGCATTAACTAAACTGGCCATTTGCCATCTGAAACTGCTATTTCCAATTTAGTGTCCTCCTCCATTTTGCATTCAAGATTGCTTATAGCCAACTAATTCAGACTCACAGACCCTGGTGAATCTTCATGTAAGAAGGCAGGACAATACAATCTCCACTACCCTACACCTGGAGTCCCATCTAGGACAGTGTCTCCACCTACAAGACAGAGACAACCCCTGACCTGAAAAGAGGCACCAGGAAGACTTTTAAAAATTAATCATTGACTTTGCTTTCTTAAACCTAAAGAAAGTCAGGTTGATAATACAGTAAGATCAGCCTGGACTAGAAAGCCACATAATCACATCGATTTAGGAAAATCTATTCCCTAAATATGGAACACCAGCTTTTTCTTAAAACCACATCCAACTAGCTGAGTTTCTAGCTGGGTTTGAACTTCTTTATTTCCTAGTTCCAGCTCTGCAACAGGACTTATGGTATGTTGCATCATAAAGGTCTTTATTTTAGAACAAAGGATGTGAAGTTCCCACATTTGCCTGGCTTCTTCTGCCTTTTAGCATCACACTTCACAGTGCTGCTGTTTAAAGCAGAGTAAACTTTTTACAGAGGGCTGTTGCAATTACCCATGGGAGCTGAAGACAAGGGTAGAGGAACAAACTCTGCAAACAGGGTAATGGGAACAAAGAAAAGTTAAGCAACAACAATAGGCCATAAACCACGCAGTGGCACAACACACTCAAGCCAAGCCAAGCTATGGCGCTGCCACCTGTGGCTGGGTCCTGTCTCCACCTGGAGGACCTAGTTCAGTTTTTCCACTCTACCTACTAGTGACTGGCCCTTCCCTTTCTCCCAGGGCACAGGGCATCTCCCAGCACTGACACCAGGAGATCACTCAGCTGATGAGAAGCCTATGGTCAAAACCTTTTCTATGATGTCATGAAGGGACCGTCCTATTTTCTCTAGATGTCTGGAACTGAAGATTGTAACATGGTGTGTGCTGGGCTCCCTGTGTCCCAGAAGGCTCTGTACATTATATAGCCAATAGGAAAACTACAGCCCTTGGGTTGATTTATCACTTAACCAGAGGAGAATGGGCACTGGATTAAAAATGGGTGGCAGGGGAATTGAAGTTGTGGCTCAGTGGTAGAGTGCTTGCCTGGCATGTGTGAGGCCTTGGGTCTAATCCTCAGCACCGAATATAAATAAGTTAATCAGAAAAAGGCCCACTGACAACTTAAAAAAAAAAAAAAAATTTTTTTAATGGGGAAGAGTCTACCGCACTGTGCCTTTGAGAATACAATTTCATGGAAAGGAGAAGAAGGCATCTGTTCTAACCAAGACCACTGGTTTGTAAATGATATCGTTTCTCCTTATTCACTTGTCGATTACACATCCTACACATTGGATGTTTTACAAATGTTTTAAGCAGCAGAATCCTTTACTCAAACAAATATTAAGCCAGGCCAGGTGACACACGCCTGTATTCCCAGTGACTCAGGAGGCTAAGTCAGGAGGATTGAAAATTCAAGGCCAGCCTCAGCCAATTAGCCAAACTGTCTCAAAATAAAAAATACAAAGGTCTAGGGATGTAGCTCAGTGGCAGAGCACCCCCAGGGTTCAATCTTCAGTAACCCATCCCCGAAAAATTTAAGAAGATCTGAAACTCCAGGTGACATGAGAATGGGATGCAAGACTGGACATGGGTGGACTTCTCACACCATAGATGCCACCCACTAGGATAGGAAACAAGATATAAGCTAGGCCTTGGCGCTGGTTTCTGCTTCTATAAATGCCACTGACACGCTGAGTTTACTCAACAGTGAGATTTCTTAAAATTCTCTTTGGTGTGAGCCAGGCACAGCGCCACCCGCCTATAAATCCAGCCACTTGAGAGGCTGAGACAGGATCACAAGTTTGAGGCCAGCCTTGGCAACTTAGCAAGACCCTGTCTCAAAATAAAAAGGGCTGGGAATGTAGCTCAGTGGTAGAGTACCCCTGGATTCCATCCCCAATGCCTAATTTTAAAAACACTTATGTTTATATCTATAGATAGATATAACATGCATACTATATACACACACATTCCACACACCTTCACATTGCACACACACCTCCCTTTCAGGTGTTCACACTCCTGTCTCTGACTTTGCAGACCAACCACCTGAGTTCCTGAGAGACCTATTCACAGACCCTAGACTCCCTACGCATAGGAGAGGGTCATCAGAAGTACCAATGCTTCTCCCAGCAGTCGCCTCCTGGCTCTGGCTGACAGGCGTCCCAGGGCATTGTGACCACTAGACACGCACTGGAGTAGAGACAACAGAACTGGGAGGTGACAGATCCAGTTGGTTTACCAACAAAGTAGGAATGCCAGAAAACCCCAGTGATGGCTAGGGCTCCCAAACTGGGTGATGACGTTCCAGGCCACATCACTCTAGTATAGGGCCATTCTGTGCGCTGCAGGATGTCCAGCAGCATCCCTAGGCTCCACACACTGCACCCTGCACAGCTGAGACAATCAGAAAAATCTCCAGACACTGCCAGATGTCAACTGACTGGGGGCAAGATCACCCCCACCAATAGCCACCGCTGAGCCTGAGGCACAAGGTAGAAGAAAACGGGTGTCCGCTGTGGACAGAATTTACAGAGCAAGGAGAAACCCTGGCAGGCCTTTAACTCACCTCTGTTATTATAGAAATGAGAGGGAGGGCCCGCCAGGTGAAGTGACGCACGGTGGCACCAACAAGACCTAGAAGAGGAACCCCGCTTGGAGCCCTCCCGGCCAGTGTTCTCCAGGACACACGGAGCAGCTTACCCAAATGCAGCCCTTCAGGGAGCCCATCCTCAGACCCGTCTTCAGAGCCACCTTCTCGGTCCACAGCCCCACCATCATCCAGAGCAGTGGTGAGGTCTGGGGAGCACGTCCCAGGCTGCCTTCCATCCACGGCCATGGTGGGCGACTCAGCGTCCGCCCTCCTGTCCCGCTTGTGCACGCGCGAGTGCAGGACCAGCTGGTGGTAGGTCCTGAAGGCCCGGCCACACTCAGAGCAGTGTGTGGGCTTCTCTTTGTTGCCACACACCTTGGGGTCCGCGTCCGCGGAGGGCACCTCACCATTGGTGTGTCTGGGCTTCTCTTTGTCTTGCGAGAGCCCTGTGCAACTGTTTTTACTTGTTTTAGACTTTCCAGAACCTTCAGATTTACTCCCACTCCAAATTTCTCCAAGTTCTTCTTTTTCGGAACATGAGTCGTCATTGTCGGTGCTTCCCTCCTGCCCGGACTCCTTCACTTCTTCCTGGGCGATGGCGACCTTCCCTTTGGTGGCCAGCTGCCACGCCTGGTAGGTGGTGAAGGGATCCAGCTGAGGTATGCACTTCATGGGCCTGCTCCCAGACTCAGGGTGAGATCTGGGCATTAAGTTCAAGAACTGCAGAAACTCCTCCCGCGGAGACGGCGTTCCCTCCTGCATTCCCTCTTGCCGAGAGTCGGTCTGTGTACTGCTGGTACCGGAAACAGTTTCTTTGGTGTGTACCTTACTGTGCTCAATTAGATTTTCTTTATTTGGAAATAGGAAGCCACAAACCATACAGATCTTGTAAGGAGATGAGATGCTCCCGGCCACATGTACCTGGACAACTTCATTGATGGTGACAGGACTCTCCAGGCCTTGCTGCAGTTTGTTCCTGGCACCAGACTTGCCATTGTGCGTCCGCATGTGATTTTTAAGGAACCACGGCTCCTTGAATCTTCTCCCACACATGTTGCACCCGTAAGTGAAAGAGTCCTTGTGTTTCTTCATGTGGATCTCAACATCAAAAGCAACTCTAAATGTCTGTCCACATACTTCACAGCTGAATTCTTCATTTTCTTTGCAGCTCGTGTCCTTTGGTGGTTCTGTTCGCACCTGACTTTTATCCAAAGGACTGAGATACTCAGCTTCCACACGCAGAACTGCTGGCTCACAGAGGGTAGGCCGGTGCTGCATCAAGACGTGTTTGTTAAGGTCTTCTGCATGTGTGAAGGTCTGACTGCAAAACATGCAGTCCAAGGGCATAAATCCTTCTATCTGGATGATATTTTTTTCTTGTGAAGCTCTGAAAGGTACAGCAGTGGTCCCTTTAATTGACAAGGCATCACCCACCTCCCCCTGGGTGCCAAGAGCGCTGCTGATGACTTCTGGTCCATCCATGTACACTAGCAGGGATTGAGTTGGCATGTTCCCTGATGTGCTAGGACTGTGTACACAGAAGACTCAAAGTTCAGCTGGGGAATTTCTGGAATTGGAATAAGGCCACTTTCAAGACTTGTCACTCACACCTCCAGCAGCTCTGGGCTTCAAAACTAGAGCAAATATGTAAAGTTCAAATCAAATTGTATACTCCTCCACCTTCTTATCTTCAGAAGTTTGTAGGAAGTGCAGTGACAGAGTGTCACTGGCTCTTTGCACAAACAAGGCACAGATTGCCTGATGCCGTGATCCAGACACAAATCAGCACCAAGCGTTAGTCCTCCTGGTCTCCATTGAGTGAGCCCTGCCACTGAGCAAGAAGTTGATGCCAGCAATATGGAGACAAGGGATTTCCAAAACCTAAAGGGAAGTAAACAGAAGCGATTAGCTGCACTTGAAGGACAGGCAGATGACACAGTTCCTCCACAAGGCAGAGATGGGACCTAATGCAACTGCCTCCCTTAAACTCACTCCCGCATCCTGTTCAACATGCTAGTTAAGCTGCCCCCAGCACTTCCCCAGCCAGCACACTTGTATATGTCACACGGCCAAGAGCTCTGAAAGGCTTCACTCATCTCAATCTAAAAGGTCAAGTTTGAGGGCAGAAATTGTTAAATTCAGCTGAATCTATTTTAAATGTCACTAAGACGCACACAGGTACCCTAGACACAACTTCCACAAATCTGAAAACTATTAAGAGGTCATGAAAAATCAGATGACAAAACTGAACCACTTCGGGTAAAAATCTTAAAAGCCAATCCCCAAGACTGCCTTACACAACCAAATTACCAGCAAGAACAAGATACGCTCAAAGGAAGGCTCCAAGGTGACACAGATCAAAAACATAAGCATACGAAACAGGAACATTTCCTCTAGTCCTCACTGCAGAGACAGAACACCTCAGAACACTCGCTCTTCTTGGCCAACAGTTCTTTGATGAACTGGGGTTCACTGGATATTCTAACCCCCAATCCGCTGTCAGCATCCCAGGTTGCTCTCAACCACTCTGTGCCCTCAAGGAGCACCAGGCGGGCTTCCCAGTCCAAACAACAAGTAAGTCAAGGCACAAAGCCGCCTGCCGGCTGCACCTGCACATCTCACTAATGCCCATTCCAACCCGCTTACTCTTCCATCAGAAAATAGACCCTCCCGGTTTTTAACCCCTCTTGCTCATTACAGGTTGGCCAGGTGGAAAAGGATTACTTTTTTTAAAGCTGTGTAGACTCTGATTTGGAGGCTAATTTTCACTCTTGGAAGAGAATTAGTCTCTAAAGCCAGTACTCTCCACTCTTAGGGCACCCAGAGGACTTGTTTCTAAATAGTCCCTTTTACTTTAAAACTTTAGCTGAGTATTCCTACCAAGAAAACAAAGACACACAAACTGCTCCCACCACAGTCAATACAAAACAAAAACACACCACCTCCCTCAGCTGCCCAGGTCTCTTCCTCCTCTTCACCCTCAACCCCTTATCTTTGGTTTTGAATCAACTACAGCTTCTTTCCTACAGAGGACTCCAGACCAGAGATGAGGGTGGAGAAAGAATACCAGTGTTTTATCTTAATTTCTTTCTGTTCTTTGTTGCAATCACAATGGAAGCTGGTTACCTTCCTGTGTGACCTAAGAGAACACGGCAGGCTCCTGAGTTCTAGCCTGGCTTAAGGCTGTCACCACCACAGACCTGTCTTTCTGCCTCTGTTGAACCTGGTGGGTTACACTGCAGGACGGCTCTTAGAGCTCCCAAGGTCTATGGTTGGGGGAGAGAGTGGCTCACAGAAGAATACTCCATGGCTCTGTGACTTGAGATGTTGTGATGTTCCACTGTGGGGCTGACAACTTACTCCACAGAATTCATTGGAGGCCAAGGTCCAAGCAGTATTTTAACTGAAGAACTGAGCTGCAGATTCTAAGAAAGAGATGATCACACCCCGACAGCACTGTTTTCACCAGCCAAAAACTAGAGGAGAAATACACAATGCAGCGAGTTCTACAGAAAGCCACAGGAGTGATTTCAATTTGAATACATTGTCACTTATTTGAGGTCTTTCCTCCTCTTAAGGGCTAAAATACCCCTTTTCAAAAAATGAAAGTGCCAAGCAAGTAGTGGAGTGTTTTATTACTACTAGTGTCCTTACTTGGCAAAATCAAAGTCATCCCGTATCAGACATCAACTATTCTTTAAAGGAACTTTGGCTGGGCTTGGGGTGCAGCTCAGTGGCACCTACAGAGCAAGCACCAGGCCCTGGATTTGACCCTCAGTATCCCAAAAATAATTTTTTTAAGTTTGGGTTCTTTTGCCAATCCCTTTAAATTTAAAAATTTAGGAGAACTCCACCTATCTATAATACCTTTTCCAAAAAAGACCCCAGCCTTACAATCAATCTACTACTAGATGAGAAATTTGATGTGGGTATATCCCTTTTTCCATCCAGGGTACCAGCACAACTCAATTACTGTAAATAACATCTTGGAAAGAAGGTTTGGCACCATTTTTATCTGTGAAATTTTCAAATGTCTGGGGCCCACGGAGGTCAGCACAGCTCTGTAGGACAGGACCTTCAAGACACTTCGCGAGAGTGAAGGCCTGAAAAGGAGGCAGAGCTGGAAAGGGTGGAAGGAAAGAGCTCCAGTCTCACTAGGTGGAGAGATGGAGACGTGGGCGGGTCCCAGAGGAAGCTTCCAGGGCAGGTTCTGATGGCCACAAACTGTGCGCAGCTCTCCTGGCACCAGAGGACCTTGAAGTCACCATCAAGGCTTGCTCCCGCCTTTTTCCAGCACAGCCCCTGCTCCTCAGTAAAGACTACACCCTCCAAACCTTTCCACCGTATCTAAAACCATCCTGTCAGGAGTTGGATCTGGTGACGTTGGATCACAACTACTGAGAAGGCTGAGACATGAGGATTCCAAATATGAGGTCAGCCTGGGCAACTTAGCAAGACCCCATCTCACATAAAAAAATAAGAAGGGCTGGATCTGGGGCTGTAGCTCAATGGTAGACCACCTGCCTGGCACATGTGAGGCACTGGGTTCAATCCTCAGCACCACATAAAATTAAATAAATAAGAAGAGCTGGGGATGTAGCTCAGTGGTAAAGCACCCTTGGGTTCCATTCCCAGTGCCTTCCCCCCAACCCAAAAAAAAGAAATAAAAATTAAAAGACTGCGAATGCAGTTCAGTAGCGGAGTGTCACTGGATTCAATCTCCAGTACTATAAAATCATCCTGTTTGGACAAATATATATATATAAATACATATACAATTTTAAGATTAAAAAAGACAAAAATAATTAAAAACATCCTGTTGGCCTGCTTCCTAAAGTAAGACCCTAAGATAGCAAAGCCCCACTGGCTTGTTCCCGATGCCCTGGTGCCAACACAGAGTTGGTCCCTCAAAACACACCTGCACAACCAGACAGCAAAGAAGCGAGGTGCACACCTCTGGCCACAGCCATCAACCATAACCATTTGACATTAAAATTAGCATGAGTGGCCAGGCCTGGTGGCTCAAGCCTGTAACCCTAGTGACTTGGGAGACAGAGGAAGGAGGATCCCAAGTTCGAGCCAGCCTCAGCAACTTAATGAGGCCCTGTTTCAAAATGAAAAATAAAAAGGACTGGAGGAGTGCTCAAGCACCCTGGGTTCAATCCCCAATACCAAAAAATAAAATTAATAATGTGAATGGTCATCCAAACTTCCACATGGCTACCTAAGACTGCTGTCTAATACACCTCTGCAGTCTCAAGACTGGAATAACTGAAAGCAGGAATCATTTTTGATCCCACATAAGGTTGACTAGCACAAAGAAAACTGCATCAGTTTGGGGGCAGAGGTGTAGTTCAGTGCTAGAGCCCTTGTTTAGCCTGCATGAAACCCTGGGTTCTGTTCCAACCCCACCAAAAAAACCAAAAATGCCTCACTTGAATTTACACCCTCTTCTCGCGCAACCCACCAAAACAAATCCACTGGGCATGCCACGGAAACCTCTGCAAGCAAAGGCCCTGGCTGTGAGATACCACAGAATTCTTCAACACTAAAGCACCAAATAATCCAAACCAGGTGTCCATTACTTAAAACCAAAATCTTTAAAGTGGTTGTGATAACAAAGAGTTAAATAACATCAAAACTTACCCAACAGAAAATTAATCATTGTAATTAGTGTGTAACAACAGTGTGCAGTGCTGCTGACAAACTGTCTTTCAGAACAAATGGAGGGAGAAAGAGGACATTCTAACCCTGATTCAACACCACCACCCACATACTTCTAGTGGGCAGCGAAGTACACATTCTCAACACACCAAACTTATTAAAAATAAGAGACTTTTGCAAAAAAAAAAAGAAAGAAAAGGTGGAGGGGTGATTTACTGGGATGCTTCACCACTGAGCTGCATCCCCAGCCATTCTCATTTTTTGATAGGTCTCACTAAATTGCTGAGACTGGCCTTGAATTTGGGATCCTCCTGCCTCAGCCTCCTGGGTCGCTCTAAATACAGGGGTACACCTTTGCATCTTGTGCAAATAATTTGTACCCTAAGGCACCTAAGGCAAGTGGCTATTCAATACAGAGGTAGTATCTGAAGGAAAAGGAAGGTTCAACTTACACTGTGATCACTTAAGTAGGAACTTTTTTTTTTTTTAATGTACCACAACATAATCTTTGAAACTCAGTAAGAACCACCTAAGTATAGCTGCATGAAATAAATCTGTTCTTTTAAGTAACTAATAATTAGATAGTTATTTGTGTCTAACTACCTGTAGATCTTAAAATTAGCAAACATTACACATTTCTCAATGAAAAGCACCACAATGTGTGTTCAATCAGGGGCATCTGCCTTCCTCCTGGCAATGTCTGTGGCTGGAGATGCCTTGAGACAAGCCCCTCATTGCTCCTCTGAACAGCTTATCCCACATCCTGCACAAGGGGCAGTTAGTTAGCCACCACAGGACATAGCAGTGAGGTACTGCAAATCCTCAAAAATTGTCAAAAACACACAAAAATTCTACCTATAGTCAAGTAATTTGCAGTATTTATACAAATCTACTTTTTCCCAAGTTAGTAAAGTGTCCAAATAAATGGTTATTGAATCAGTCAACTTAAAGTCTACTCTCTGACCCATCATCTCTGTCCTCAAAACTATAAATGTAACTCCAAACTCTGGTTAGGAACTTGGAAGCTTTTCTTTAAGTTTTTCCTTTATGTTTTACACATATTATTTTTCTTAATCCTACAAATGAAGAAAACTACATAGTATCTACAATACCAACCAACACCTGGAAATTTAAATCCTTCAACAGTATCAAGGAAATCATCAAGGTCACATCCACAAGCTAAACAGTCAGCCCACTTTATTTTATTTATTTATTTATTTTTTGTGTGTGTGTGTGTGGAAAAAGGCTTGAGTTAAGAAAGATTAAAATATCCAAAGTTTAAATTCAGCATTACAACCCAAACCATCACAGGCAAAAGAATGATCAAAGGCAGAACCTGGGACACTTATCTCATTGTTTCAAAATTACATACAAATACTCAGGCCTAAACAGGATAAGAAAACGAAATGCCAAATACATGTGTGTGTGTGTATATATATATATATATATATATTTGATCATAACTAGAAATGGCCTAATTCAGCCCAAATAAGGTAAGGTCTGCTAAAAGGATCTTAACAACTTAAAGCACCATGTATTAGTTTTAGTTTCAAATTATCAATAGTAGTAGATACTGTGATCTATAAACTGGCTTTCAAAAACTCCATCTTGATCTGAAAAGCCATAAGGGAAATTAATTTTTTTTAATTTTTAATTAAGCAAAGTTATCAGTGAATTTCTTCTATTACTTGTACTTAACTAGTATGACCCTAAATATTTGAAAAGATTTGGCAGGTCTAACCACACCCCAGGGGAGGGGGTGGGGGAAATATCAGCAATTTAAAAAATAAACTGTCCTATCTTTGCCTGTTAAAACTCTACAAAGAAAACACTTACATGTACCTACACTCACAAGTAACTGTATGTCACAAAGTATGATACCTGTCACACTGCATCATACACACACAAGACCACTCTTCCCACAAGGCCAACCATCACATCCAAATTAGACCCAACTGAACTAACTTCAGGATCAATAGAAGCAAAGGCAATGCCTGGGTCCTGAGAGCCTTCTTTAGCAATGTCTGAATATTCCCCCATCTTCTGTTGACTATTAAAATCATGTCTGGTTCTTGTAAGTTACTTGTTTGCCTTCCAATCTAAGGCAAAAAAACAGTCTCCTTTCAATAACCTAATCACTATTCAAAAGATAAATAAATGAAACTGAAGAAAAATTTTATAAATTACCACCCCCCCAAAAAAGAGGAAAAAAACATTTCTGGTATAATGGTATTTTTAAGTTATCCTGATTTAGTACAAGTAAAAAGGTTAAAAAAAAAATACTCCTAATTGGTTCAAGGACAAAACCCATCTGGAATCTAAAATTACCATCCATTTAACTACATCTTCAATTTGAAAAGTTGGCAGACTACAAAGTAATGAACACCAACACAAGAACACTACTCAAGCCCATTAGGAACCAGCCTGACTTTGGGGTAGTGTGGGTCAAAAACAACTGGTCAGGCTTAAGAACAAAAGCCAGGGAATTAAATTCATTCTCTCAGACAACTTACTCAGCTGTCTTTTCAGGTTTAGTAATTTTATTTCTCAACTTTATCATAAAATTACCAAACTGGCCCCAAATTTCCAGTAACTCGGTTATGTTGATACTCTGGGCAGGAAGTAATGGGGATGTTAGAACAGTCGGGTCAACAAATGTTCAAATGTAAGTCCTTTAAAAAGGAGCACTCCAACGTTAAATATAAAAGGGTGATCTGTGGTGGCAGCTGGCTAACAGGGGCTTCCCCCTCTTTACTTGGAGAAGAGATGTGTAGAATTGAGTGTGCTGGGCATAAGCTGCAGATTTTAGGAAAGAATGGTCCCTGGTTCTTCTACTTCCTTAAAGTCAGATTGCTATCTGCCCTCTTGGTCTAAACTCAAAAACCTTTGCCCCACATACCACTGCAAATTTGTCCAAACTATATCACCGCCTGGAGAACAATAATCCAGATCACCTTACTCTGAAAAGGCCCATTTCAGAAAAGTATTTATTCCTGCCCCCAAAATGGGGCCATTAAGTAACATTCAATAATCAGGTTTCCCACCCCTATTTAAGAAATTTCCTGCTGTCTTTGTGTAATATGTTCTTTCTCCCATGTGCATTTAAACCAGTTAGCTCCCCTCCCCCCCAAATCTGGAGATAAGGGGCCCGAGAATGAAGACTCCTCTATTGTCACAAGCTTAATTTACAAGCTGTAACTAAACACTTCCCGATAAAATTTAAATATTCAATGACTGGAATTTCTTCAATTTTGGTAGCTGTTCTGTACATACCTTCCAGGTTTTTATTTTTTAATACTCCAGTAATTTGAGAACTATTCTAATATTCCAAT
The DNA here is from genome assembly GCF_001458135.2 of Marmota marmota marmota. NCBI lineage: Eukaryota > Metazoa > Chordata > Mammalia > Rodentia > Sciuridae > Marmota > Marmota marmota. The sequence continues at coordinate 9,859,045 of NW_026000026.1, forward strand.
TGTAATGATTTAACTTAAAATCATTACATTTATTTTAGTTTATCAGCATACCCCTCCACCTACACATGTCATGTTTCTCATTCCTACTTATAATTGTAAGGCTCGAAGGCAGAGCCCCAGCAAAGCACTTCAGCTTTACCTTTTCAATTCATTTATTAAACACACTGCCGAGGGATTAAACTGAAATGGGAAGTGAGGAAAGAACCACTTAACAAATCATACCCAGCAACCTCAAAACCCGCAACACAGGCCACACTGGCACACGAGGCACAACCATACAAGACGATTTTTTTTTTCAGCAAATGGAAACAAAGCTTATGAAATTAAAAAAAAAAAGCCCCATTTATTTTCAGAAGAGTGTCAAATAAAAGTAGATCCTGTTTTAAAGCAGTATGTTTTAGGCAGTCAAGGGTCATTAAAACTACTCAAAAAGTTCTTATCAACCAATATCATGTTTGTGGCAACTGTGAGAAAAGAATGCAATTTGATAAAGTGGAAAAACATCACATCTTCTGGGACCCCCAAGGCTCTAATCAAGCATCTCAGAATTAAGAGTGCTCCAGGGTTGGGAAATGGCAACCCTGCTGTGGCAAAAACATACCATTTCATAATAAACTTTGTTAAAAAAGAAAAAAGTGATTAGCATTTATCTACAATAAGGAGGCAGACTTAGTCATGGCCAGACCACGTATTCCTTAATTATTTCATCAGTTTGTAAGTGACTTGATGATTAAGTCTTATTTTCAGATTTCCTCTAAAACAAGTCCACTGGAAGGGGATTAGGGGCTCCCTTCCTCCCTCAAGTTTCACTGCCAAAAATGGAGGATTACAAAGACAATGCAAATCTCCCCACCTTAAAGACAGGCAGCCAAAGTCAGAACTTTCACTCCCCCTCCTCCCTACCACCTGGGGGAGAAAACTGTGCTATTATCAAAATAGTTTCTTAAGGGTGAGGGGAGGAATTTGTTTCTACAGATTTTTTCTGAGTGGTGTCTTACTTCCTTTTTTAAGAAGTGAAAGGGAATAATATGAACCCAGGACAACTGCTCAACTTCCATCTCACTTGTTATTTACAGGAAAGGTCAAACTGCAAAGTGGTAGGAAGGTGTCCTGAAGATAAAAGGATTAAAAGAAGCTGTAGACACTAAAAAAAAAAAAAAGTATGTGTCCTTCACCAATAAGTCATAATCTTTCCCTCCACTTCCTCCTCCGGTATGCAAATAGACGTACAATTCGAAAGGACTGGCCTTCCTCCCCACATCAAGTAAAATTCCAAACCACCAGATTATTAACCCTATTCTACAATCCAAATAAATTATAAATCTTATAACTACTGACAACTGAATTTTTAAGTAAGTCATTGCCACTTGAATTTACCACTTACATAACCAATTAAAACTGGCAGAAATGGGAGGGGGGAAGGGGTGACTTCAACTAAAACATGATTTAAAACAAAAAAAAGACCCAAAATACTACTACAGTCTCCAGAACACTGAACAAAACAGTATCTAAAATAAACATGACTTCTCAGAAGGAAAAAAGTCATCTACCACTAAGGACACACCTTAAAAGTTCTTAGCACATTAACTAAGCAAGCACAAACTAGTGGTTTGACTTGTATTTTTCAGACGAAAAGCAATTAGGTTATTACGCTGCACTTGTCACTACAGACACATAAAGCCTTTTTTAGAAACTCTAGCTCTATTACTCAGCCTCAAAGTATTACAAAATTTAGCATTTTAAGTCTTATCAAAGAAGTCCATCCACTTCAGGAGGAAAGTACAGTAAAATAAGAACTCTAATGTACTTCCTGAGACATACAAAGAGAAGGTGGAAGGCCCCCAGACCCCTACCTAAGTCGCCAGGCCTGGATGGCAGCTGTTGTTACCCTGCCTCTTCTTTTGTTGGGCTTAATCTCATGTCAAGTCATTCAACCAACTCAAAAGCGATGAAGACATAATTGAATCAACCTGAACTAAATCAGACCTAGGCTTCTTGAAACACACAGCTTAATGGTTCCAAACCATCTACCAAACTAGGAAACCAGCTACGCTGTGGCTAGTACACACGGTGGTCAATAGCACGACCCTGAATAGGCCCCCGGACCTCGGCAACCGCCACTTATTTAATCCGTGTTTATGAATGTCCAAGGCTTCAAGCCCTATAGGCTGATTCAGAAAGATAAATCGAGGCTCAAGAACAACACATTGAAACCCTAACCCTGGAAACGACTACCCTTTTCCTGGGGAGACACGAGGGGGAGGGTTTCTGCGGCTCCAGTGCGGACAGGCCACTGGGGTCCCAGGAGGGGCCACGGTGGCTTCCCAGGCTCCTGTAACCGAACCTTGAGGAAAGCCGGCTCTCCCCACCCCCACCCACCCCACCCGCCCAAGAATGCGGCTTCCCGTCCTCGGTGGCCCTGCCCCAATCCTAAAGTGTGGGTCCGGGACCGGCGCCGCCTGCGCCCTCGGCGGACCGCCCAGGCAGCCCGGCTGCAGCCCCAGCTCAGCGGCGCCCCGCTCCCCGTCGCGTGCGCTCGTGTTTGGGGCCAAAAGAGTGCAGAGAGCTCTGCATCGGAAACCCCGCGTCCCACCACCCAGCGCCTGCCGCAGAAACTTCCCTTTAAAGAGAAGAAACACTCGGGCTAACACTTCAGTCCTCCCAGCCCTTTAGAGTTCCCGGCTCTGCCTCCCGCTGGCTCTAGGTTCCCCCACTGGAATCCAGAGTTGCAAAGACGTTCTTTAAGAGTTTATCGGGCACCAGAAGTTTTTGGAAAAATCTTTAAAAGGAAAAAAGCCAAACCACCTTATCACACACATCCTGGAAACGCAGCCCTGTGCGCCGCGGGCTCGGGGATGGGCAGGCGACCCGGGGCTCCCGGGACTGACTCGGGGCGCCCCGAGGGGGACTGAGCGGGCGAGGGCTGGGGTCAGCGGCGAGGCCCGCCCCCCGTGGACGCGCCCCCCGCCGGCCGGTGTGGACGGCCCGGCCATTGTCTGCGGGGACGCTTGTTAGGACGCATTGTTTTGGCTGTTTCCAACTTGCCGGGTCCCCCGGCCACCGCGGAGACCCCGCGCCCGCCCCTCCGCGCGCCCCGTGGCCCGGGAGGCGAGCGGGAGACCTGCCCGCGGGCACCAACTTTTCGTAGAGCCCCACCGCGGCCCTCGTAGCCGCGGCCCCC